>NW_009230267.1:0-33914 GCF_000690835.1 Fulmarus glacialis
GTCCTATGAGGAGCGGTTGAAGGAACTGGCATTGTTTAGCTGGGAGAAGAGGAGGCTGAGGGGAGACCTTATCACTCTCTACAACTACCTGAAAGGAGGTTGTAGTGAGGTGGGTGTTGGTCTCTTTTCCCAAGTTACAAGTGATAGGACAAGAGGAAATGGTTTCAAGTTATACCAGGGGAGGTTTAGATTGGATATTAGGAAAGATTTCTTCACCGAAAGGGTTGTCAAGCATTGGGACAGGCTGGCCAGGGGAGGGGGGAGTCACCATCCCTGGAAGTATTTAAAAGACGAGTAGATGTGGTGCTTAGGGACATGGTTAGTGGTGGACTTGGCAGTGCTAGATTAACGGTTGGACCTCATGATCTTCAAGGTCTTTTCCAACTTAAACGATTCTGTGATCCTATGATTCTGTTCCATGAATTGCTGCAAAACTGAGTTAGGTAAGTTGGACATGGAGCTCTGGTCTTTTTCCTTTCACAGAAGGAGAGAAGGGAATAAGGTTCATTCTACTTCAGTTTAGGACTTGATTCGGGTGCTTACACACAGCTTACATGCCCTGGGGTTTCCCACCTGGCCTCCAGCTGCCAGTGCAGCGGGGCACGAGTCCCTCTTAGATCCTTTGTCTTATTTATAGCCCTACATAAATAAAGTCTGCCCTAAGAATCAGCCATGCAGATGTCAGCTTCAGCTGAGTTGATCACTGTAAAGCTCTCTTTATAGTCAATGCAAGGAGCAGAGTTGTGGGGTGAGATTCGTCTGACCTATTTTAAATGTCTACTTTAGGATGGGAAGAATTGCACCCTGGAGTCTGTTGAGCATTAACTCGTTCTCCATTGACTGAAGCAGGCTGGGAAGGCTAGCTCTGGTGTGTTTACACTGGAGACATGTGTCGTTAATCATATGAATCTCGTTGAGTGTGACTGAGCACAGAGCAGCCTGGAGCAATTTGGGGCAGCTGATCTATCATTTTGTTATTGGTTTCTTGGGATTTCTTTGCATTTTGTCTGAATTAAACTGCAGAATCCCTTCTGCGCCCAAGCCAGTGTGCAAGGAGACTTGCCACAAGATTTCCCAGGTACAGTATATTCAGCTGCTCCATAGGAAATTTTGATTTCTTTTTGGCCATTGTAGAACCAGAGGAATTTTTAAGCATAGAATTCAGAATTGAGGTAGTTCTCCTGCATAAAGCTGATAAGAACTTATCATCAGTTCACCTGCTGTTTTCAGTCAGAATTTATCCATCTGTACCACTGATTAATATGGCTGCTGACTTAACCAATATTAACAGGCCTTGCTGAATAGATATGATTACATTAGAAGTGTTTAAAGATATATTCCAAGAAGCAATGATTCTCGGAACCATACTTGTTATTGAAATGTTGACAACATTGATGTCAAGATTTTAATATCCTGCTTGATAATTAAACTTCTGCCTGGCAAAGATTTCCTCTGGGGGTGCTGTATGGGAACCAGATATTACTTCTGAGTTACTGAAGAGAATTATATTAATGTACTGGTCAGTGAAAGGTTGCCACTAGTGCTTTTGTCTTGGTAATGTTTCACAAAGATGAGCCTAAAGTTACAAAGAGCAGCTGGCAGCTGAGGAGAAAAATTCAGGTTCTCTAGTCTTTGAATCTTCCAGCTTGTCTTCAGTTTCAGGCTAACATGCTTTAGGGTACTCTCTGCTGTCAGATTTTCAGTTGACATGGGGGGATGGTTAGGCTAAGGAAAAGAGAGAAGCTTTATAAAAGAAAACAACATCAAAGAATGATGAGCTCCTTGCAGATCTTAGTGTTTTACGGCATATTTTACATGAATTATTGGTGTTGTTGACTCTTCCGCTGGAGTGCAGAGAAGAATGGGCTCTGCTTCAGTTCACTGCTCAATTATTGGTTTCCCTTAAAAAAATGAAACAAAAGACAGCTTATTAAAGAGGAGGCATTGTTTGGAGGCTGCCATAGAATGATAACTGCTATTTTACTGTTTTTCTAATGGATTTCTTACTTTTTCAGACTTCTAATTAAAATATCTTTAGTGTGGCTTCCTAGGGGAAGAAGGGTTGTAGTAACACACTGCATGTCTTTGCACAGCTTTCCAAATCCTCTTCTGGATAAGTCTGTTGACTAATATCAATCCAATGTAACAAAAAGGGGAAGTGCTCTGAAGAATCATAATTTCCTATATGGTTTAAGAAAATACACAGCCAGGCTGAAAAGACAGGCTCTGCTATATCCTTATTGAGAGAAAGAATCCAGAGAGAATTCAGACACCAGGTAATCCACATGCAACAGAGAAAGTAGGGGCTATCCCGTTTTTTGAAAACACATCATTTGTTACTCACACTTTGTTAGATATCTGAGGTGAAATTCATGTAAGCTAACTTTAAACATCTACAGTGTGGACAGCTACGCCTGAGCTATTCACCCCAGAGTTCCTTTACAACCAGTAGAGAAAAATATGCAAATTGTGGCTTGTTTTGAATGGCTTTTTTAGGATAAGAAGAGTGATTTTTAATAAGGGTCTCATCAAGAGTTTCTAGGAAGCTGATGGCTCCAGCAGTCAGACTGAAAGGACACAGGTATGCCACAGGCATTGTCATGTCTGCAAGGGATATCTCATATATTCTAGGGCATGTCACATGGCACTAAATGCCTATGCTTGAGCATCTAAGTCAAGCCCTACCAGTCCTAAACTCAGTGCTTCCTGGGATTGTATGCATCCTCTTATGCCCATTTGCCAACAAATGCTTCCCCTAAACCGTTGTTTTACTTCATGTGCTTCTGGGTGCTACCCAGAGTATTTCCCCTGCTGAGCATTTCCCCTGCTTCCCACGCCGCAGTGCAGCCCTTCTTTTGGCAGCAGCAAAGGCCAAACTCAGTTATATAAAACTTTTAAAACATACTAACTCAAGTCCTATCCAGAATCCTTTTGAAGCACAATGAGCAAGATATTGAATAACTGTCTCTAACAGACAGAATTTTATTGGAGAAGGGAGAAGAGGAAAATAAAATCAGCTATGATTATGTGAATCTGAATGGCCGATGACAGGTAAGATTACCAGAGTCTTTGCCCTTTTCCCTCACTGTGCTGGACAGCCGTGCTGTTTGGTGTGCTCAGCACTGACTGGGTTCAGCCTTACTTGTGCCACCTAACGTTGTTCCTCACCAGCTTCTCCTGCCTGGGTTCATTGTTAGCTACTTATGGAGCACTGCACATAGCCAGCCCCATGGTTTGTCAGCAGTGGCAGAAAGGAACAACTTGCTGAACACAATCATTCTCTTCCCTTATACACCCTCCTATCTATATACCCTGCTATCCCGGTGTTATTTGCCTGGAAGGTCAAGCTGCACCTTCCACCCCACAAGGGCACACTAATCACTGGTTAGGTGGGTATTCTTTCCCTGACTTTATTGTAACTACTATATATACATATATATACATATCAGAGCCAGGAAAATCTCCCAGCATAGCTCTTCTGCCACAACGAGAAATGAGACTAGATACCTAATTCCCATTGATTTCCAATTGGTTTCAGTGCAAGCTGGACACCTAGACAGAAATTAGAATCCCAAATACCTTCATGAATGTGGATCTTACTTCCTATTATCGTAAAACCAAGTTGAGGAGGAGAACGGAAAAGGAGAAAAAATGATAAGTTAAGGTTTTTTTTTGTAACATAAACTTATTTCCTTAGCTGTTTTCCAGGTTATTTTGAGGCATTTCAGTCTCTGCATACAGAAAATGTCATTCTAAGTGGTTATTGTGAATTGAATTATTCCAGTCACAGATGGGAAAGGCAGTATACAAAAAAATATGCCTGTCTATTTAAATCTTAATGTCAGGTTTCTAGGGATTTATGGGTGGCTGGGTTTAATCTTGAAATGGGAAGTTCTAATGTTCTGTATGTAGATATTATAGGTAATTTATAAAGATACGTATTTTAATGGATTGCCAGATTGGGGCTTTATAGAACAGTTTTGCCATTATTGTTCAGAGCGACATTGCATAATTATATAATTTTGAATTCAGAAGGACAAAGTCTTCTTTTTACTTTGATAATAGCATATTTAACAGGTGTATTGTAGACTATTAATTCTTCCACAAAAAATGCCTTATAGCTTTATCTAGTAGTTTTTATGTCAAGCTGAAAATGAATGGGTAAAACTTGAAAGGGGTAAAGGAGAATGATCATAATTATGCAAATACAACTTTGCAATGAAAGGAGGAGTTTTTGCTCTCTAGTGGGGTCTGGCAAGATTTCACATAGCAGAGATTTGGAAGATTGTGTAGATAAATGATAATGATCACACTTCAGTATTTAAATCTGCAGCTCATCCATTTTAACAGGATTCTTTGGACAGAGGACTCTCTTCTCTTTTCAAACCTTTGTTTAGAGTTTAGAAAGTTGAACGTCTGATTGAGCCAAGGTGTCCCACTGAGCTACAGAAAGGCCAGTTTTCTGTGGCTGACAGCACACAGAAACCAGTACGGCTATCACCACATCCAGCTGCCTTTGATGCCTCAGGTCTATTAACTTTGTATTATTTATAGCTTCATAGAGCAGGAGTTTGCTTCATCATGAGTCTGAAAGGAGGTCTGAACTCTTGCCTCTTGGTCTGTAATAAAAACAATTAAACTGCACTGTCACATTATCTTCTTGCTCTGGGGTTAGTGTGTAAGTATATGCGTGTTACGTGTACGTAAAATGATCGCATTGATAATTTTATGTATCACAGTCTTGCTTGAATAGACCATGTGTCATGATGTAGGCAGCCTGGAAGCTTTTGTGTTTACTATGTCATCATAAAATTAAAAATTATTGTTGTCAATGAGGGCAGATTTTAATTTTTAAGTTGTTGATATATATGAATGTATGTTTTTGCAATAAGTTCAACAGCCACTCACACAGAGGACACATCCGGTGTTTTGAGGGAGACTGAAAGAAATGGTGTATCTAGGGAAGAGTTAATGAACTCTGTTTAAAGCGGTCAATGTATAAGATCCTCCCAGTGGCCTTTATTAAATATTTTGACAGGATTCCAAGCCAGGATTAACACTTCCACTTTGTTGCAAAAAGAACGCAGAGGATCAGATTCCTTGGGCTGCTTTGGCAGCTTTGCACTGTGTCAGCAACACAAAGCAATAATAAAGCTAGTTTAACTGGCCTGTTAAACCTGGCTTACAGCTGCTTCGCATCGCTGGAGTGGTACAAAGCAGCTGGCATCCACCGGTGAGTCTGGCTCTACATGCTTAGTAGTCTGCTGCTGGTGCTGGTAGTGGCAAAACGGTTGTGAATGACCCCAGTGTGAACTGTGTGAGTGATGTTTGGTAATGTTAAGGTTGGACTGCTGGCAAGGAGAAGTTGCTATATTTTATTCTCTAACGAGTACATGGCTAAGAGCCCTTTCTGAATGGCTGTTTCTCATTTGTTTGCCTTTGAAGCAAAGAAAGGTATCAAAAGGCAGAGAAAAGCTTTTCTGGTTCTAGAGCTGAACCGACTTGCCGTGAAACTTAAGGTCGCTTTTTCTCATAATGTTTCTTACGTCCTGTCCAGTGTTTCTCTGCTTCACAGAGCTCTCTGCTAGGAATCTCTTTGGACCAAGTTTCTCTTAAGATAGCATTTTTCAATAAAAGGGGAAAGCCTCTGTCTCTAGTGCCTCTGCCTTCTTTTCACGGCTTCCCTACTCTGAAGTGGCTGGCACAGCATCACTCTGTGCATCAACCCTTACCAAAGCGCTGTTTTGTTCTTCCGTGGCATTTCCATGACCTGAAATCACAGGCATGCCGAAGCTGTGCATGACTCAGGGGCAAACCCCTGGGTTTGACTTGTGACAAGGACAGGTCACCCTGTATGCCTTCCCTGGAGATTTTTTCTGGAAATATTTGCTTCCTTATACAAGACTATGTGATCTGTGTTTGTGAATTCTTGTGCAGTGAATATCTCCTCCTTACGGGCAGGGTTGTAGACAAAACCTTTAAGTTCGTGATGCTGAACTTCTCTCATGGCTTTGTTAAATTGCTGCTTTGTGAGCTGAGGAGACAATGTTAAATAGTGGCTTCAATAGGCTTCCGCTGGGTGGAGGATGCTGGCAGTTGGAGGCTGTGCCGCAGGCTCGGGGCTGGTAACACCTCCTTTGAAAATCTCTTGCAGGGATTTGCTATCCCAGAATGTGCATTGGTTTGTTTAGAGATTGGATGAAATGCAATGAACTTAACATCCACAAATGCCGTCAACCTTCAGCTATTTGCGTATTCACTAATGAGGCAGCTAAAAAGTCACTTTGGCTCTAAGAAATCATCTTTTGGCTGAGCTTCAACTAAACTGAAGTAAAATGGAGAGAGAAGGCACTGGAAAACTACCTGGGACCTTGTTTTTCTTCCTCTGAAGCTCCCATTCATCAAAGCGCACAGCATCTTGCTGGCCTCCTTGCTAAGCTGGGGTTTAAAATTGCCTTTTCTCACCTCCAGCTTCTCAAGAAACAGCCCTTCTTTTTGAGCAAAGAGCTATCCACAGCAAATACTGAATGAGCACATTTGTCACAGCAAGCCATTTGTCAGCTCCAATTGGGATTACTGTATAATGCTCTTCCTGCTGGTACACAATATGGCTCAGGCTACCACATACTCCAGTTCCCATAGCGATTGCTGGACTCCTGGTGACTGTTTAGTGTTCTCGTTCACTCTTCAGAGCTATCGGTGCAGCAAACCTCGGTTATCTTAAAGGGTCTTTTCCAGTTCGATTTTTTAAGTTTCATAGCAGAACAAGAAATAAGGACAAGGTTTGTAAGTACCTGAGTCAAAGTTTTCTCTGTTGAAAAAAAAAAAAAAAATTAGCTATGAAACCAAATTTTAGAGCAGAACAGATGAATCAGGTGTCCTACTGTTCTCTAGAGGTGGCTGCATAATGTTTCTCTCTCTAACATGGTGAGAATGATGTTCTCAACCTCTCAGATAAAAAAGCAGCCCTTTTTATCCCAAATCCACTCAAACAAGAGAGGAAAGAAAATATAGCAAGCAAAAAAACCCCAACACAAAAACCAACATACAAGGAGACTCTTAACAGCATTTTAACAATGGAAACGGGAAAAGTGTTGAATACTGCACAAAGTCACGTGGATACCTAGACATAGATACAGAGTGTGAGATAATTAGACAGAGTGGTGATGGGCAGCAATGCAACACAACAGGTTAATAATTTTGATGGCTCTTTTGTAATTGTCCTGTAATGCTCTCTCCTGCCTGTGAGGTAGGATGTTTGTGTGGGTATATACATGCGTAAGAAAGAGAAACAGAGTAAGGTGGGGAACAAATCTCTCATGTTAAAACAAGTTTGCTGACAAGGCAAAGAAATGTGTGAAAAGCCCTGCAGCAAACATTCAATATGCTCCACTTTACACCAGAGGACAGCTGGTACACAGATGGCCTGGGATCAGAGGAGTACAAAGCTGCTTTAAGCCACTCATGCTTTCTCCTGTGGGTCGGTGTGTGCTCATCATAGCTGTAAGCAAAGTTTTCTCCTGCCATCCCAACCCAGAGGGGTGGGACAAGGCAGATCATGAGGAAGGGATTGCATTGTTGCCTAACAGTCTTTTTAACCCTTTTGATTAATTATATCAGGTTTTGGAATATGCTATTGTCTTGGAAATCTGGCTTGGGCTATCAGCATTTCAGAAGAGCTTTGTCTTCTGCATGCAGTGTTTTTGAAGTAGGTTGGAATGCAGATGATTCAGATTACTATATTTTTTTTTTTAAATCCAAAATGCAAAATGGATACTTCAGATGAAGGGTCCTAGCTGAATAAAGCTGGCACTAGTCCAATTCTTCAAAGATTCTTCAAAAAGGAAAGGACTGTGCTTGTTTTCCTTGTCCATAAGTGTTGCACAGAAGTCTTTGTGTATTGAGATTCTCTGTAGAGACCACTAATCCTGAGAGACTGCAATGAGAGAGAGCAGATTTCCACATCCTGCATATGTGCCAAGGATGGATAAGGCAAAACAGTTCTCTCTGTGTCTTAGATTGTCCTGTGGGGACATAATAACCTGACATACAGTAAAATTTGTAGGGCAGTGTGTCCTGTTCAGTTCTAGCCTTACCTGAGAATGAATGACCTGCCTGGTTCTTGACTTTGTGTCTTCTTGACATCATCTTTGCACATGTAGGGAATTTCTTTTCTTTTAATGATTAGAGGCAGTGGAGGGGTGGGAGGATGGACCGTCAGCAGTCAAAAGGGTGCCTCTGAGCAGGGATCATTGAGTCAGTGTGGTAACAGGCTTTCACACCCATGAGTTAAAAGGCTCATGAGTTTCCACTGGAAAGCTAGTAATGGCCAATGGTGCAATCTGGATTCCCATCATAAAATGCCAAGCTCTGTGTTTCTGATTTCTCATCATCTGTTGCTTTCTACTGCCCTCTCTATTCCAAGAAATACGTACAGGCAATTCTGGCTCTAAATATAAAAAAGCTGAACTGTCATTTTCCATGTACTTAAAAAATATGAATGCAATGGCACTTTCAGTGGGTAACTGCTGATTTTTTGTCAGATAACCTTCTATTATTGAACAGCATGTTGGTGACATATACAAGGAACCCTAAAAAACCTCAACCTTCATCTGAAATTCGTATTTTGTTCCAAAGCAGGTACAGCTGCTGCTGTGGGAAACAGATCATCTAGGGTGTGTTTCACAGATTTATTATCCAAGCCACAAAAGAACAATTTTTCACATTGTTGTTTGTTTATTTCTTTTTCCCCCCAAAGATTTGTGATTTGTGCTTGCTAAGGAAAAAAGTTTCTCTCTCTGATCTTAATGCTGTTTGTTTATGGTGAGTCAGGCACCACCCTGGAGAGTCACAATTATTTCGATGGAAAATTTGCAGAGAATGTGTATCAGTCGCAGAATTAATTCAGTGCATCTCTCTTAATTCATGAAAATAATAATAATAATAATAATCATCTCATATTTGTGTTCCTGTCTGTTGTGCTTTAACCCGGCAGGCAGCCAAAGACCACACAGCCGCTTGCTCTCCCCAGTGGGATGGGGGAGAGAATCGGAAAAAAAAAGTAAAATTCGTGGATTGAGATAAAGACAGTTTAATAGAACAGAAAAGGAAGGGAAAATAATAATGATTATGATGATAATAATAATAATAATGATGATGATAGAATATACAAAATAAGCGATGCACAATGCAATTGCTCACCACCTGCTGACTGATGCCCAGCCAGTCCCCGAGCAGCAATTGCCCCTCCCTGGCCACCTCCCCAGCTTATATACTGAGCATGACATCATATGGTATGGAATACCTCATTGGTCAGTTGGGTTAGCTGTCCTGGCTATGCTCCTTCCCAGCTTCTTATGCACCTGGTGGAGCACAGGAAGCTGCAAAGTCCTTGACTAGTGTAAGCACTACTTAGCAACAACTAAAATATCAGTGTGTTATCAACATTATTCTTGTACTAATCCAAAACACAGCACTATACAACACAGCTACTAGGAAGAAAATGAACTCTATCCCAGCCAAAACCAGGACACTGTCTTTCATTTTAAAGTATTCAAGAATTTTGCTCATATTATTTCCAGATGCCAAATTGTCCTGGAGTGACAATTCACTTTACAAGTGTCGCTTAGTGAGTGTACTGGAGCAGACTTTGATTGATTCGTATCAACTGCTGTGTGATTTGGAGTAGCCTTTTGGTTCATACCTCTTTAGGGTGTCTGTAAGGTCATAAACCACTTCATATTTAGGCAGCTAAGTACATATTTGCATGTACTTTTATGACAATTCTGTGTGAAATTATGGTAAATATGGTTGCCAATGTAGTCAGAAGTAGTATTTCATTCAAACAGAGCCCTAGTCATATCTGAAGTAATGTAGCTGTGTAACATTATTTTGAATAATGTATCTCTACCACATGTACAGTTTTTGCAGTATATAGTACAACAGGAGTCTCTTGGCTGGTTAGAGTAGTTGTCGTGATTGAAACATAAAGAAGTGAACAAAAGCAGCAGCTATTCTTCTTACCTTGTAAAAAATTTAACCAAAAAGAAAATCATTTGTAAGACTGCAGATTGAGAAGGTGTGGCTATATATTCAAAATCACAACAAGCAGTGTCCCTGCTGCTTGGAGGAAATTTGTAAATGGAGGTAGTTTATATCTTCATTTTGTGCCCCTAGAATTTTGAAGAGTTGGCAGTTTTTAATTTATAGTTCACCTTCCTTTACTGAAGGCAGAAGCCTTTCTCTCTTTTCTGCTTCTAAAGCTATAAAATCATCTGTGGACACGAGATATTAGAAATGTTCCTATCACCGATTAATATAGTCACTTTCCCTCTGCCAGAATTTTGCCAATAAAAAGAGGAGTGTGGGTGTGAGGTTAATTTAAAGCAACAATGGGGAAACTGAAGTGTTAAACTTGAATTGCAATAAGTGTTTGAATGTTCACAGTGGAATTGCTCTTGCCTAAGTTTAGGCGTCTATAGTAGAGATGTTTATTTGTGCTAGTGGTCAATGGAGAGTAATGAGCATTTCTGGGGTGTGATTCAACTGATCTGTTTTAGATTTCTTAGGGTCTTAGATCTTTGGTGCGATGAATTTCAATCTAGATGTCGTTCCCCATCGACGTGAAAAGGCGTCTGACCTGCAGGTTCCAAAGTGAACGCCAGACATTTGCACTGAACACATTTATGTTTGGGGGCAGGAGTCCCACTCTGTGCCTCACATGTTTTCTGTCCATTCTGAATTCCCATCCTGTTGCATACTTCTGTGTTATATTGTATGAACTATGACTTTTATCTTTAATCCAGCTAGGTAGTGGGAATACTTGTTATGTTTTAGGTAAGGCTGAATATGAAGCTAAAATACTAGGGTTGATTGTCCAGACTGGTGTACAGCCATTTAAAAAATACTTTCATGGAAAAGATATTTCCTCAAAGAGATTTCTTCAGAAATGTAGCTATATGTATAAAATTGGTACTTAAACATTTGGGAAGCAAAATGTGAAGCTGCGGTTGTTTATACCCATGGGCTATTAACCTTAGAATCAATAACACTGATTTCTCACAGGGTCTGCAAAACAAACTCAGTTTGGCAGCAGTTTCCAAAGAAGTGTGCACTAAAAAAAACCCTTAGCCTGTAAGCTGCAACATAATAACTGACTTCCATTACCAGAGAGTGGTAATCAGATATGGACATTTTTATGTAGAATATTCCCTTTACTGTGACATCGCTCGAGATGTTCACAATAGCTTCATTAAGCTCAGCAGACACTGTTGGCTGCGATGGTTTAATGAGCCAATGAGCATTTAATTGTGGTTTACTGTCAAAGCATGTGTGATGAAGTCCACACAAATGAATGGCAATATACAATCTCTGAATCAGTGCAGTAGAAAATATTAAAGATTAATGTCAAAGCTTTGGTAAGAGCAAATATGGCAAAACCTGACTTCATTTTAGATGGGTCTGAAAGTGAAATTCCTTATGTGTTCCCTCCCTTATAAACAATGCATTCTTTTAATTTCTCTGCCACATTTAAAAATGAACTGTTCAGAAAAAAGTTACCTAGATGCACCACTAATATCTTCCATTTCTGAAAACACTGAATCCTATGGAATACTTCCTACATTGTTGTAACGTGTCTAGTATGTAAAAGCATTTAGCTGTCTTTTGTTAAGAAGAAACATATTATTCTTGCAAAAGTAATCTTTAAAGTTTTCTTTAGAAAATGACAAAAGTTCTGTCCAACTAATTAGAAGGGCTGTTTACTTTTTTGTACTTTCCTACTTGTAGTAGATAAGTGCTTCCTCAGCAGAAAAGAGAGGGATGTGCTAGATAAGTAAGACAAATGAAGTGCATATGGAATAAAAAACAGAAAGGCAGAAATAATTCAAAATCTTAAACAATCTGTCTAGAAAACAAAGGGACAAAATAAATATTTCAGCAAATATGAGAAAATGAGTAACAAATGTGAGCAAATTGGAAAAAAATTCTTAAGTGAAAAATAACATGACACAAAAATTTATTGACCAAGCTAAAGAAAGCTGAGCTGACATGAGAAACAAGTTCATAAGTGGCTGAGCCACAGGTTTACAACATTAACCAGTCTACAGATTTCTTGTTCATATTCTTGAACATGAAACTGATGTCCAATTTAATGTTAAGTTATTCCAAGTTGTTTCATTAATTGAGGTGTGGCTCTGATAATGCTTACATCATTATAACTTCAACTTGAATGTACAGATTTCCCCAGAATGGTAATTTACTCGATTAAATTGCAGATCCTATCAGCAAAAAAGACTATTAAGCAACTATTTATTAAATGATAGCTTGAGCTGAGAAGAATACATGTGTTTTTCTTAAACCTGAGTCTCTGTTTTTGTATTGTCTGTCACTAATGAATCCTGATTTTGAAACAGAGGTACTGCTTTTAATACAGGGCAATAAATAATGAAGAGTAACTTATCTTATAAGGAGAATGCAATTTACACTCCTCTTGATTTTAATTCAGTGATAAGATTTAATTGATAGAAGAATTTGGATTAATGTAAAAAAGTTCAGTGATAAAAATGCAGAAGTGGATTCCTGCAAGACATTTATGCTGTCCGAATGTAACCAGGTCCCATTGACCCTTTCTTTTCAGTGCCTGTGTGGAAAATACCATAGAATAACAGAACAATTTGCTTTGGAAGAATCCTCTTGAGGTCATGAAGTTCAATCTTCTCTCAAAGCAGGGCTGAGTTTAAATCTATATCAGGATGCTCAGGGCCTGGTCCAGTAGAGGTTTGAAAATCTCCAGGGATGGCAGTTCCACAGTCTCTCTGCGCATCCCATTCCAGTGGCTTAGCCACTCACACAGTAAAGAATATTTTCCTATGTATAATCAGAATTTCCCTTGTTGCAGCTTGTGATCATTGCCTCTTGTCCTTTGGCTGCGCACCTCTGTGGAAGTCTGGGTCTCTTCTCTGTAACGCTCTTTCATAGAATCATAGAATCATAGAATTCTTTCAGGTCATACGTAACTGCAATTAGATTCCTCTTTTAGCCTTCTCTTCACAAGGCTTAACAAAACCTGGTTTTATAGAAGAGTTCCAGTAATTTTGATCTAACATTTGGATACAAAACCAGGATTCAATACAGGACATTAAATGGAATTCAGTTTTATATAAAGTACCTTCAGAAAAATCTGAGCAGTGACCATCCGAGCCCATGGAAGTGTAGACTTGCAGTAGACGTCCTCGTTCGGCCCCAGACCTGTGCATCTGTATTTGCCCCATGGTGCAGGTTGTGCCTAGCTGCCTTGTCCCGGGAATCGGGTCATTCACTAAGTGCTCTTGTGAAGCTTCTGGGGGGGGTGCAGTGTCTTTGATTGGAGAGGCTGATAAAGGACTCCAATCCACCGGATAATCTCTAAGCACATGTAACACTCACTTAGAGGTTAGTGGCTCTGAGAAAATGTAGCTGTATCATAGCATCACAGAGTAATCTAGGTTGGAAGGGACCTCTGGGGTCATCTGGTCCAGTGCCCTGCACAACGCAGGCCATACCATCCTATTAAAACCAGGCCTGATGAAGGCATGTTGACTTTGCCTAACAGCCTTGGGACTAGGGCACTCTGGCGACTGGAGAGTCCAGGTTTGTCCCTTCCTGCATCCAGGGGGCCCTGACCCACAAATCTCCTCCCTGTGGACAGGTCTATGATGGCCAGGCTATAGGCTAAAGAGGCATAGGGGTACCCTCTCATGTGGAAACTTTGCTGCTGGCAAAAAGGAATCAAGCATGTTCTGTATGAGTGAATTAAACAGCTCCGGAGAATGCTGCCAGGTGTTGGAAAATCAGTGTTTACTCTTAAATCCTCTAAATGGGCAACTGTGTGGCTTTGGCCTCCTGTTTTCCCAAACAGTTCTCCTGCCGGGTTTGGGAGCTAGTGCAGGCCAGGGACCTTTCCCAGCTGGCAGTTTGCATGTGGCCATCTTGTTTTGGAAGTTAGGAAAGTTTGGAGGCATGGATGTGGGTTGTTCCACGCCACCTGACCTCAGGGCCAGGTGGTGGTCATGAACACATCTAGTTTACTTACAGAGACATCACTACTGGCTTAGAGAAAGATGGTGTGTGTGAGAAGCAGCATGATTCAGTCCTGGGGCTCACTGCGGAGATCGTCCTGGACTCTTGTCTCTCTCTCCTGAGTGATTTCTGCATTTTACATTACACAATTGATTGCTAAACTATAGCAGTAGTAGCTGTGACCACAAATACAGATATGCCAGTCCTGACTAAATGACATAAACTCTGGACTACAAAGTCAAACCCTTACTTGCCATTGCTTCCTCTTTCTCTGATCCTGTAAATTTTCATTTTCAGCTCAGTGCCCACATCCAATAAGATGTGCATTCCCATTCATAAATGTTTAGAACTGACAGTTTGGGTGCTTTCCTGGGAAGCGGTAATTGCCTGGACAGTATGAAATGTAGGTTCTTAACTCTTTAGGAGGAGAAGCTTATTAAACTCTTGCTTCCCACTGCCAAGATGAGCACAGGAGCAAGTAAGAGCTTATATGAAAGCAACAAGTGGCGTATCCTTCTCTATGGCATTTTAAAGGAAGGTAGAGGACACTATTGCAGTTTTGTGATATTGATTTCTTTTTGTGTGGAGGAGATGTGCTCTGAAAATATCTGCTAGATCACTTATCAAAGGGACTTAAATAGGGACATGACTGTGATCTGAATCAAACCAGATTTAGACAATTAAGTTAGCTGCTGAGCTCTACAGGCTTGCTGGTCTGCACAAAGTTACAAGTCCAGGCAGATGGCTGGGGGTCTATTTTGTCAGCTGAATGCAGTTTTTAGGATGACAGTTTGGGCACGGACACTTATGCCGTTCATGTCTCTGGCTCTCTGTTCTTAAGTACTTCCCCAACCCACTCCTGCCAAAGAAAGAGCAGTAGCCCATACATGTACCTTCTATGTCCAGGATGGCATGCACATGACACAGCCTGCAATGTCTAATGTCGTGGCTGGAAGACTGTATGGTAATGCTGTAAGCCGTGAAGCTAGCCAGGATTTGAAAGATTAGGATCTTAAAAAGTAGGGTGACTATATCCATATCTAGTAATCAACAGAATCAGTTAAATTTTAAAGCATTTGCTTAGGCCCTCGCATATGGAAATGGTTGCCTAACTCTTTTTAGGATTTTACCTTTCAAAATCTTGGCTGGAGTCCCAAATACATGTGAAAGAACAAGCTGAGCCTTCTAAGCATGGCAATCAGCCATTGCCAGTTGCTGAAAACCCATGCAGCAAAAGCGGTGCCAAGAGCCGAGCTGTGAAACAGTTCAGCTCAGTAGCAGTCATCACCTGCAGCTGCTTGTCAACTTGTTGATTCTAATGTGATAATGAGAAATGCATTGGTCTTGACATTAAATACTCGTGCAAGCATCCAGAGGGAGGATGTTTAGGATGTTTTGGGATCAGAAAAACAGAGATGAGGGATGGAAGCTTATGTTCTTTGTGCTCATGGCAAAGTTCAATGAAGTGTAAGGAACTGACAAGGTAACGATTGGGTAACAAATGATAATGAGTCCATTCGGTATTACTGAGCTGTACAGGCTAACAAAATTAACATTTTCTTTTGAGAGAGGGATGTGGCTTTAAAGACTGTTGAAAAGTACCACTTTTTGGCATGCAGACTGAGTTGTCCTGTCGAGACGGAAGTTTTTATAATCAAGATCTAACATGCTGCCCCTAGAAAAAACGTGAAGCATGAGGGAACCTGTCTGGATACTTTTGATTTAAACCACCATCTGATCAACAAAGAGGCAATGATAGAACAATGTGGACACAAGGTACCCAATTTAATTTTTCCCCCAAGAGGACGTTTTTCTGAATTTTGCATTTTTTAAAGTCACACCACTAGGTAGTTAACTTTTCTTTATGAATAAATAAAAGTATTTAAGTAGATTCTGTCAATGTAGGGCGGTCACAATGAAAATGATACTTTTGGTCAGAAAGTTCTGATTTGTTATAGAACTGTTATATCTTCAGATATAAACTCACCTATTAACACTTCTGGGTTTAGTTTAAAAGGAGCTGGAAAATATAATAATTTTCCAAGTTTCATTTTTAATATTATTACAGTCAAGCACAACCAGCTGGTACGGCACTATTTCTTCTCTTTAGGATGATTAACATCTTTTTGTGGTGAGATTTCCAAAGATCATGCCACAAAGAGCAAGAAATCTTATAAGAATTACTAAAAAGATTTCAAGCACAGGTATTATGGACTGGATTCACTCTCACACACACAGAAAATTGCACACATGGCTAGAATTAACACACACTTATCTCTGAACACACACCTATGTGGCTGATACCTACTTCTGATAAAACTCCTGGTAAGAAAGATTTCTGACATTTACATTCTAAACCTTTTCAAAATACTGTATCTCTAGACACCCCTATACACATGCTTTTAGTCTCTTTATTGTGTACCAAATAACTTGCTTTTTCAAATCTTCAAGCCATTTCTCCTCTAAAGCCACAGCTGTAGCTTGTTAACAACATCTTGAAAAGACATGGTTACTAAACACTATTTACTCTGTCTAGTCTATCCTCATTGTATTGAATTTAATTGCTTTGGGTTTATACTAGGTTTATACTAGGCAACTAAGCAAGAATTAAAATGATTTAAAATTTTGTGCATTTTATGGAAGTTGTGTGAGTTTGCAAAACTATTAACAGGTGCTGCAGATACTGTAGATACTATGTTTTAGATGTTTTGTAGCTGGATTATTAGTACCAATATCAATTGTTACTGTTTTGTTTCTGGAGGTGTTCACAATATGCTGTTAGTTTGCAAGCAGAGGAAGAAATGCAGCAGTTTCAGCTACAGCCCTTGAAAATCTCTTAGGCTCAGGATGTTGCTAACAAGCTACAATCCTGGCTGGTGGAAGAAAAAAAGCATGTTGATATTTGGTGTGGGAGAGAGAATCCAAAGCTAACAGGAAATTTATTGGCTTCTGTTCACATAGGTTCATAGTCCAGCATTTCTGAATGCACTTGGGATTTAAACAAATCTCCACATGCAAACTAAAATTCCGGTGGATCCATAGAGTTGTTTTTTGAAACATGCTTTCAGGTCCTTAAATCTTTTGATCTGCATTCATGGGAAATTTGAGCCAACTTTGACATGTGGCTTGCAAACTCTTGGGTGAACCTGAGCTTACATTCTGGAACCAGATAGTAGAGTTGCAGCACTATGAAAACTGGCTTAGGACTATTCACAGCATGTAAAGTTAAGCATGACTTGAAGCCAAAGTATGCTGTGCTTGATTTCATTATCAAATTCTTCTACTTTTTTTAATAGAATTTTTCTGTTTAGAGGTAGGAGGGGACTAAAACATTGGACTAAACGGGGTGTCTCAAAATAACCAAACTTATCGATTGTCTGAAATAGGAGTCAGTGTTTGATCTACACCAGACTGGGACTGGATAATGTTTTTGTTCATATGCACTGATTGCTACCAATAGACGAGAGAAAAAAACTACATCACAGGAAAATAAAAGGGAGATTTAAATGTAAGAAAGTGTGAAGGAAAGCAGTTTCTTAACTGCACTGTAGGTATTCAGTCTACCTCCAATCCCTGTTAATTTACCCTAAATCAAGCACTAAACATATGGTATGTGCAGATGGCTCATGCAGCTGCTCATGCCTAGAATCCAGGTGGGTGTTTCTTTGCAGTTTTATCATACTTTGTTTCAAAATTGTGTTCCAATTTTTAATGAGGAAGTTTATGAGAATGCAGTAATAAAAGATGTCTCGGGTTAAGAATGCTGGGCAATGGACAGTATCCTCATTTGGGGCTAACTTGCATTATTATTAGGTGTCAGGCCTTGATCTGAAATAGGGATCCTCAGGGAATTTTTATCAATGGGTATTTCAGTATATTATTCAGGCTCTTACACATTTGCTTACTTACACATCCTGCACACAGGTGCTGAGATTCCTGTACCAGCTTACCACCACACATATAGTGCATAAAGATACATAGACAAGGACCGACACCAGATTTATTTCCCTAGAAGAGAAGTAGTGATGAAGTTCTCCCAACAGGGCAGGTGGCCAGTGGGAGTTCTTTGAATCAGATAAAGTTATTTAGAGATTTCGTAAATGCTAAGTGTTCATCCCAAGACTAACAGTGATGCCTCCGGACAGTGGTTTTTTCCCTTTGCAGAGCAACACACTGAGTCAAATATGTCTTGAGAAACACATGATCATACAGGGTTGTCTTGTCCTTCCTTCCTCTGTTGATAGCTCTGTTCTGTTCTCAGCCAGTAATTTACTCAATATAAATCGTGGCTGTTAGGAGACTTTACTACTGCATCATCATCCTAACTTGATTCCTGCCTTTTCTGCAGCTCTCTCTTTCCTATTTAGAAGTGTGACTGAAGGGGGTCTGTGATTGTTCTCTCTCTAGATACTTGTATCTTACTCATTACATTGGTATTTTCTCTTTATATGTCTCTTTTTAACCTTAGCGTAGGTTATGTGAAGAAGTCATTAGTGCCATGCTATCTGAACCACCCGAGTCTCACAGAGCTGGAACCAAGCCGCTCTGCTTATGGTGGGCTGCAATGGACCTGCCTGGAGGGATGCTGCATCCCAGTTCACTGAGACAGTGTGGTCTTAGAGTGGTGGCTGGCTAAAGGCCTCAGAAACACAGTTAGATTAAATACAATGTCTGATATTATTGTCATTGCAATAAAGTTGTAACTTTTACTGACTATGAGACTATGTCTTGTTCAGGTACTGCTCTTGGGATTAAAAAATTGAAGTCCAAAATTGCAGTCCTCAGGATCTCACCGAGCAGCTGCCTGATCCTAGAGCTGTCTGAAGTTCGGGGTCTGAATAAAATACACAGTGAAAGTCACTGGTCAAAATGTGTAACAGAACTAGCCAAACACCTGTTTTCACCCCACTCTGTGGACTTGAGAGTTCAGGGCTTTGAATCTTGATCAAAGAAAGGTTTCTTCCTGAAATCCAGAAAAAAAATGAGCGAAGCAGGGTTGATCTAATAATTTGGTGTTGTAAAAGAGGTCATCCTGCTTCTTCTCCCCTCTCCTGCTCTGTGTGAACGCTCCCAACCTGTACCTTGCACTAGTTCTGGAGTTTGTCAGAGCATTGATTCGTTTCACTGAATTTGGCAGAAAACTAAACGAGCAATAAAACGAGTATTTTACTGAGTTCAGCTGATCACTGGGGGACCAGGTAATTGTCAAAACTGGAAGAAGAGAGAAGAGAAAAGGGAGGGGAGGAGGGATAGGCCCCTCATTCATGGGAGCAGTTGGCAATTAAATCTGAAGTTGGCTCAGCTGTCTCACTAGCGCTCATCTTACGGAAATGATGTCTCAGAGATGGTTGGGATTGGGAACCTGTGCCTTGGTTCAGTGTGTCTCTGTTAGCTAACTTGGATTACATCATACTTTATTTTTGAGGATTGAATTTTGAGGTGCTTTTCTCCCTCTACTCATTGAATGTGTATAGGACTGTGAATTCTATCATGTAAGTCAATGTTAGGCAATGTGTTGCTGATATTTGCAGTCCCTAACTCCATCCCAGATCTATGCCTACCTTCTCCGTCGGGTGGACATTGAAATCTTCCTTGTTTTTCTCTAAGGCAAAATTCATGTAGACTAAAATTCAATTCATGTTTTTCCTGGATCTGCAGGGGATTAGTAGAAAGAGGACAAAAAAACCAGAGAGGAGATTGCTTGGTATAAATCAAAAAATATTAGCTAAAAGCAATGGAGTTATCCATCAGCTGAGGATCTTTTATGTTTTATTTCATCTTTGGCTCAAACCATTCAGATTGTGATTTTGTTTACCTGTGTTTAAATAGGCTTGTCTCCACTGCAATTTTAAACATTTGTTTGATTGAAAACTAAAGAAGGACCTCAAGATCCGGGCTTTTGTTAATTTAATATAAGTCCTTTTAGATGAAATTGCTTCAAGATATGGTTCCTTTCTGCTCTACAGTATAATTTAATTAAGTGGCTCAATCTAAAATATTGGATGTATTTCTTTCAGAGCAAACGTTTTGTTTATTCCCTTCAAAATAAAACACTTCTCTAAGGAAAAGATGTAAAGATTACTTTCTACTGATATGGCTACAGTGTAATAATGATTGAGGTGATTCCTAGACTCTTTGTAAGGCATGGCATTTTTCTGCCTGGAAGGTTTCATGTAAATACATTGTCATTGCCTGTAAAAGAGAGCCTCCCCAGGCTAACCTAGTTCAGTTCAGTCAGGAGCCAGGGGAATACGTGTTACAAGAAATCTTCCAAACCTGGAGTCGTAAGTTATGAAAGAAGTGAAAGGTACAGGGAAGCACTTCAGGTGAAATGTTTTGTTGCAGAATAATAGAATCCAGGTTCTGTTGAGAATATACGACTACAAATCACAAGCAGTCTTGTTATATTAGAAAATAGAAAATTTGTTCATTATTTTTACAGTAATGTTTTAATATTAATCACAAAATTTTATGTCAAATAAATATTGTCATTATTGGTTTACTTCTATTTATACCACTTTTTTTTTTTTTTTTTTTTTTTTTTTTTTTTAAGTTGAATCAACTGTTTTTCAGGAACTTGGCTATAAAAATGCTCTGGACTTGCAAATGTGGCCCAGGCTAGGAATCTGCAATGTGTAGGAGCAGTTAGAGGCATGTATGTACTAAGCATTTATGTATCCATGGTGAGATGAAAGGATAATCAAAGTTATTTAGAATGTTATAGCTCAAGAATTATTTTTGATTCTTACTTGCTCATTTCTAATTCACATTCTGGGATTATTAAAGAGGTAACTTTCAGTACAAGATTCATATACATTTCAATGTCTAACATGGCATCTGAAATACATTCAGATTTTTCATCGGCTCTGTACAGAGTTGAGGAGAAAAAACCGTAAGAGTATTACTTCAAAGGATCATAAATATATCCATGTGATAGTGCTTTAAATGTGTGTTGATGAAGCACCTATGCATACTGAGTTTCGGGACAAAATATCTCAAAACATATTGATACTGAACAGGAAATAAAAGCCTTCATCTAGAAAGTAAGTTCAATTCTTTTTGAGCCTTTGAGAGAGCTTGGCTGACTTCTCCTCATTATATTTGCCTTTCTATATATCTGCTCTTGGGCTATTTCCAAACAACTGGAAGCATAAAATACAAGAATATCTTCTCTCCTGAGATTTCCAGCCCAAATTTACTCACTTCAGAGTACAACAGGGCTCTAATTAATTTTTAGGGTGAATAATAGTTTAGATGAGCAAACGTATTTTTGTGTGCCCATACAAACTGAATTTCAGCTTAGTTTAGGGCTCTAAATGCATTTATTTATATGGACTATAGACAGAATATAAAGTGGTCGTTGTACAAAAGCCTCGGGAATCAGTGATTCTAGGCATACCAGTGGATTTAGACTAGCTTTTTAATCTCTCAGCTCTGATTTAAAAATGAAATACAAAGAAACAATTATGTATTAATTTTTAATTTTCTCTATGCTATCTTGTCATATTCTTTAAGTTAATGGTGGTTTAAAAACACTATGCAAAGCTGCAGACCTTTTGGATTTACTCCCCAGAAATCTTCAGTTATCGAACTGAGGTGGTAGTGAATGGCTTAACATTTTGTTTTTTATGGTCAGTCAATGAAGTCTGATGAAACTTTGCAAATAGGAGTACATGACAAGAGGGTGCAGAGGGACTATCAACATCAGTGCCAAAGCTTGAATGCTGTCATGTGCTTGCCTAAAAGCAACGCTCGCAAGTGCCGCTGTTGGCTACAAAGGAATTTCTAATCCCATCTGAAGTTCATTCCAGAACCTTGCAGCAGAATAACAAAGTAACCTTCTAGCAGAAGAGCTAATCACCTTTGGGACAACAAAATGTAAACAAAGAAATGCTCTTAAAAATTATGATTGAAGCCTGTAACATTTTAGTGACTTGGCAGCTTAGCACAGTATTGCTTTACAAAGAAACAGAAACCAATACCAATGCATCTCTTGGGCTGGGAAGTAAATGTATAATCACTCAGATTAAGTCCTTTGCTTTTAATACAAATCTCAAGGCTGCATAATAAGGTATACTTAGACGCAAGCTGCAGTGGGAACTGATGGAGCAATTTGTTGGGTCACTTTGCCATAGAGTTAATGAGCAGACAGGATGTCTTCCATGCAGAAAAACTGTTATGTTCTCTACCTCACTAGCTGCTTCACATCCTTTGATGGCTGAAAAAGTATTAGGAAACGAGTAGAGGCATATTAAACAGGGTCACACACTGGAGTGGAGGATAATACTGCTGAATTCCCTATTTCTGCCATGAGAGAGACATAAATTGGGTGATTCTATAAAATTTGAGGTTGCCTCCTGTAAAATACACATGAACAAATAAGAATATTGTTTTATGGAGTAGACTATCAAATCTGATTACTCCATGCACATGTCTGTTGGTTTCCGCAGTAGTGTTAATTTTAGATCCTGTGACTGGGTGATGAAGGAAGAGGGAAAGATTTCCAGCTGAGTGCAGAGGGAAGGATTTATGCCTGGCATCAAATGCCAAATCCCCCATCCTGTGTTCGAATCAGACATGCCTTGCACCAAGGCAGAAGTTGTAGTGTGGTAGGTTTCTAAGGGCAACAGAGTTCAGGAAAGGACACTAGGCTAAGAGGGAAGAGAAAACACATAAAAGCTAGGTTAGTGTGTGTATTAAAGGTGAGGAAAATAATTGTCTGAAGACATGTCCTATGGCAAATTTGTGTAGCATTGAAGATAAATGAGCCAACAGTATTTTCCAGAAACCTAATAGAGACCTGAAGGAATTCCACAGAATACTTCACTGAATGATTTCTCTCTTCTACAGTCTTTAAAGCCTGTCATAAAATTTCTTAGCAGCAACATCAGACCAAGACCTATCAAGTTAATGTGGTTAAGGTATGCTTATTTCTGAATCACATGTAAAAGAATAATATGGCATGATGTCTGCCCACCTTTTATTCTTTAGCTCAGCAAGCCAGTGCACACTTACAGCTTGCTTGCTTGGAGGCAGAAGTTCAGAGCAAGGCTTAGACCTGTGCTGCAGGTTCTTAGTGAGACCTTCTGACCATTCTGCTCCACCAATTACCTGAGTTTTGAACATATAAATAGAGAAAATTATATAGAAATACATGGATTACAAAGATGCATGCATGTATACACATATAATCATACCATGCAGATATTCACAGAGTTGATCCTTCCCCCCAAAATTCTAGAGGATGTCTCTGTTAAAGGATAACTATTTCAAATTTGCTGTCACAGTGGGCTTCAGAAAGCAGCAAAACAAATGAAGGATGTACTGCATACAGGGCAATCTGGAGCTCTGCTGCATGGAAATACTAAGCATAACACGAGCAATTAGTTATTATTAAACTCCTGTCCAGTCTAATGATCAGGTTTGGAACAGAAAAACACGTGGCAGAGAACTGCTGCACTTGGGAGGGAAAAAGGCAACAGAGCAGCAGACAGCCTTCATTTTTCAGAATGCTGTAGAGAGCAATGCTAAAACAAAGTTCTGTATAAGTGACTTTGGAAAAATGCTTTTAAAGTAAAGTCATAAACATTTTTAATGCATGAAATAAGATGGGAGTCTGCGACCTATTTCCAGAAGTGACTTAGATGTAATTTATACTAAGGAAATACAAGTTAAATGCAGAGGTGTAGGATTTTTGATTTGCATTATTAAGCAGGTAAAATTCCCTAGGGAGATGCTGTCATCATTAGGAGGGTATCAGTGTGACCACTTTCATATGAGCATAGCTGCATTTGTGGGTGGGAGGTGTTGGGGTTGCTGATGTAATTATGGTGGTATATATAAAGGAGAATAAAGTTTTAGTGTAGGCATGAGGACCTACTTTCACCCAATGGATGGATGCAATCACCCTCAAAAAGTTGAACAGTGACACCTTATTTTCAAAGGGTAATTAGCTCTTAGGTGAGCCAAATCATCCTGGTAGTTCCCGTGATGTCCAGACGTCTAACAGAGGCACTGCAGGTAAATGCCTAAACCAAGATGGGTTATATCCGGACTCTCTTCACAGTAAGGTCCAGCCTTGGTTTATGTAGGTTTGCTAACTTTTTGGTTACCATTCCTCTGTAACCAGCTCCTGCTTATCACGGACCACCCTACCAGACTACAGAAAGACAGAGATATCATGTAACTATCTGACACAGAAGGTAAATGACACAGAGTATGCAAAAATTTGACTTCTATTACACTCATCTTGCTACAACTGACACCAGCTACTGGTTCCTTGTATGCCCAGTGATTCTTTTCTGTCATGTTAGACTTTCAAGGATTGCTACAAAAGGTGAATTTTTAGAAATTGACTTGTATTAAAAGGGAACCTGGACTTTATACATTTGCCGTGTCCTCAGTGGTTATATGTTGTGGAACTCAATGCCCAACTCTGCCCATCTCAGCTGCTTGCACACCCAGCACTTAGGAATGTGGTGTTCTGTGGGACAAAACCTCTGCACTTGGAGCTGAGGAAGCCATTTGTTTCATTTTATTTAAGCTGGTGATCTCATAAAGGTTCTTAAAAGCTTTTCCACTCCAGGAAATGGATAGATTAATAGTCTTTTATTTTTAATAAAGCTATTGTTTAATAGAATCAGTTTAATCTGGAATCATATCCACATGGAGTAGGTAAACTGGGATAGTTAAGGGGAGGAAGGAGAATACATTATTCTGTTAAATTACACTGTCATTATTATGCCAATCAATTTCCCTAAGTAGGCATGCTCTAATGGCCTGATTCTGTGAGACTGGAAACATATCCTGCAAATCTTATTTGCAGCAGTTCATATGGCTTTTTGTTATTTTTTTAATTGCTTTTCTAATTATTTACTTCATTGCCTGCCAGATGATAGGCATTTCTGGACATGGACAGTAATGTTCTGTGCCCACGCCTCTAATTTATATATTCTGCTCTCAAAAGCAAATGGTCCAGATAATAGAATATTGTAGAAAAATTACTCTATCTGGACCTAAATTTTTTAAGCTGAATTCAGTTTAGTTAAGTTATAAACCTTTCTAGATGTGCCATGATAATGGAAATGAAAGCATAG
This sequence comes from Fulmarus glacialis, assembly GCF_000690835.1. NCBI lineage: Eukaryota > Metazoa > Chordata > Aves > Procellariiformes > Procellariidae > Fulmarus > Fulmarus glacialis. The sequence continues at coordinate 25,155 of NW_009230267.1, forward strand.
TCTTAAATTAGAAAGAACTTTGGTGACAGGTGTGACGGCAGTGAATTATGGATCCCTTTAGAAAGGAATGAAAAATCTTCATTTTCCTGTTATAATTAGCCGAGCATGTGTCCCTTTGTTCTGATTGTTGCTGGATTTTTTCCCATTAAGAAGGAAAAGGAGCATCTGCCTGACATAGTTTAACCCCAGCCGGCAACTAAGCAGCACACAGCCACTTGCTCACTCCCCCCTGGTGGGATGGCGGAGAGAATCTGAAAAGTAAAAATGAGAAAACTCGTCGGTTGAGATAAAGACAGTTTAATAGGTAAAGCAAAAGCCACGCATGCAAGCAAAGCAAAACAAGGAATTCATTCACTACTTCCCATCAGCAGGCCGGTGTTCAGCCATCTCCAGGAAAGCAGGGCTCTATCACGTATAACGGTTACTTGGGAAGGCAAACGCCATCACTCTAAACATCCCCCCTTCCTTCTTCTTCCCCCAGCTTTATATGCTGAGCATGATGTCATATGGTATGGAATATCCCTTTGGTCAGCTGGGGTCAGCTGTCCCAGCTGTGTCCCCTCCCAACTTTTTGTGTACCCCCAGCCTACTCGCTGGTGGGGTGGTGTGAGGCGCGGGCAAAGAACTTGACTCTGTGTAAGCCCTGCTCACCAATAATGAAAACATCCCTGTGTTATCAACACTGTTTTTGGCATAAATCCAAAACATAGCCCCATACAAGCTACTATGGAAAAAATTAACTCTATCCCAGTCAAAACCAGCACACTGCCTCAGTTCCTTACTAACCCCAAGTCCAGAGGACATGTTGGTGGGAAGGCAGCCACGTCCTCAGAGTTACTGGACCTGGTAGTTCCCTATCGGTACTCTTGTGTCAGCTGGAGGAGATCAGAGGCTGAACTGAGAGATGCTGGTGTTTGAAGCCACCCTTGTTCTGTCTCAGAAAGCTGATGTCAAATTACTTGGGAGATGTAATCCTGTTGTCTCAGATGATCGGGACTTACTATCTTCTGTCAAAAGCAGCTGGAATTGCCCACTGTTTCAAAAGTTGTGGGAGGAGGATGAGGAGGATGGGGTCTGTCAGACGGGCAGAGTTACTGACGGGCGCCCACACACAGCCTTCGTGCTCCCTTTTCGCCTGAAATGAGTGTGTTCCCCCGTTGATCGGGGATGGGGAGGAGGCACTTCATGAGGTTAGCATGGAGGGAGGTAGAGCAACTCTATATAATGTTTAAAAGAAAGTCTTCAAGAGGAATAACGCCTTCTTCATTGCGGGCTTGATGTCAGCCACTGAACCGCAGCGCTGGCTCAGACCCGTGGTACCTCCCGCCTCCTCTCCCGCCTCCGGCAGCAGTCAGCGCAAGGTGCTTTGGGCCCCAAGAGAAGGCAGGTATTAAATGCTAAACTTTATGGGGACATCTAACAAGTTCTGACACAAAAACTTTTGTTTCCCCTGCAGTTTTCATTAAAATTAATTACTGGCACCATGAATGTCCCTTTTATTCATGTCCTTGTCCTGCCTGTCTCTGGATCTCAGCTAATAAACTGTTGGCTTCTCAACAAAAGTCTTCTCAAACCTCTCGCTGAAATGGATTTTCACGCTGTTTTTCGTCTCTGGAGTATCCGCTCAGCCTCCATGAAAAAATAATTATAGTAAAATTAATTGGGTTATTATAAATTTATACACTGGTGTAGAAAATACAGTCGCCTTTTGTTTCCCAGGTTTCGCTTTTTATATTCCGGTGGGGGATGATCTTGAATCTTAGTCACTGATCCAGAGTGCATTCATTCTGTCTCTGGCCTTGCTTGTGTTAGGTGGTTTTCCTTAAAAGAAATATTATTTTGCTATCCAAACAGAATCAATTCAACAAAATGTGGGAATGAGATGTGAAAAAAGTCACAATCAGTAAAAAAAAAAATTATACTGTAAGTGCCATTGGAGTCACTAGTAGAAGCTTTGTTCATTACTACAGTTGTCAAAGCATCTCTGTAAGTGGCTGTGATCCCCTAGCTCCTGGTAGTTGGGTAGCTTGCGGACAGGAGCTGTTTGGGATCATAAAGAAATTCAGGGGTTTGTGGTTTTTTTTTCCCCCTTTTGTATTAGCCAACTCTATTGGGCCCTATTCTATGCCAAAGAATTTGAGTTTTTTGCCAGAACTCCTGAGTCTGTGATGTATAGAGCATCCTCAGTTTCTACAGAGTCTTACGGGAACTGAAGGTCTCTTCAGGCCAGCAACTATACCATGAGTTTACATCCTGTTATTTCCATTTTTCCTCTCTCAATAGCAGTGAAGAAACCATCTGAAGTGGCTGCAGGTTTGGTGTTGCAGGCGATACAATGTCTCTAGAAGCTTCTGAAAGCACAAGAGTAAACATGATAGCTTCTGGGCGTGTTCCAAGACTGAAAAACAAACCCTTCTGCATCTCCTCAATCTCCTTCTGTTTGGAGACATGAACACTGTCAACAGCGCTTGCTTCACTCAAGGGAGCATATGCATCGCAATATGGCCTTTGATTACTCAGTCGTAGACTATTCCTCAAGTAATATGGAATTGTATTCATATTGCTCTGCAACCTCAGATCACTGTTTGCTGCTCTGCATGTGCCAGGCATGGAGCCCCTTGTGAGAGAAGTACGTAGAATTACATAGTAATACGTAATAAAATATTTGCACATGTTTGAATGCTGTCTGTAAACCACCATAATTTTCAGCTAAAAAAGGCTCACTGTTGCAAGGCTGCTGTTTGCAGTGTATTTTTCTACCCGCAAACTCAGTACAGCTTTGGTGTGTGTAGCTGGTCTTGGAGGATTGATCCTCACTGAGCTCTCAAGAGCTGCAGCAAGTACTGCATGACCTGAGAAAGGTTCTGGGAGCAGTAGTGAATATGAATATATTTTTCAATCGTGATGAACATATGCTTCATTGTGGATTTATGTTGAGAAACTGCAAACATTAGCTTAAGGTTGACTCCTTCTGGAATTCCTAATGATTGAAGTTTCTATTAGTCTGTTGATTTTAGTGATATTATTTGAAACACAGGCCTTAATTCTTCCATCTAGACATGCTTGCACAGACCTACTTATGTAGAATTCTGCAGGGCCCAAATCTTACACTGCAATAGGCTGTGGTTTTTCTTTCTTTCTTTTTTTTTTTTTTTTTTGCCTGCTCTGTAAGTTAAGAACTGACACATTTAAAATATTTGATAATCAAATGCATGACCTAAGATGTCATGTGCAGAGTGTCAAGCCGTTGCAGCATGTAATTTTAGGGATGAAAATGGGTATTGGTAAAAGGAAATGCTGATGCATCCAAAACTCTGCAGTCCCAAAAGATGCCACTGTAATGTAATTTGCTAGAGATGAAAGCAAGAGGGGAAGGGTCTCTACTGCCTGTCATACTGCACTGACAGTAAACACAGCACATTTTAAAATGATTAATGGTGAGAGGATACAAAAAATATTAATTTTAACAGATGTTAATAAACAGTATATAATAGGAAGAAGGCTGTGCAGGATGTCTGATATTTATTTATGTCTACTCAGGGATACAAAAAGAGAAGAGTATAAATTATTCCTGACATCTCAATTCTCAACAGAATTATGTTACATGTAGAAAAGCTATGCAATATTTTTAGTTTATTATAAGCTATGTGACCTGTGCGTGAGGTTATGACATAAAGTGTTGACAAATGCTTTCCTCTAAGCAGAAAACAGTGCTGTCAGCCTGGAAATGTGGAATTGCTGTGCTTCAGCTAGCACTAAGTCTTAGGCTCTGTTCAGTCATTTTGAGGTGATGGCTATAATGCAAAAAAATGCAGGCTTAAAGAGAGATGCTTTTATCAAACTTGGGAGTAGGGCACTGGAAATTGTGTGCTTAGCTGAGGATAAAGAAAAGGAGTAAGAAAAGCAGGGAGGGGGTGGTCATGAATTTTTCTTTCCCTCAGAACCTTTGTGCTGGTATGGAAAAGGTTTAGAACTGGTGTCCCAAGAGAAAAGACAGTTAAACAGAAAAACTAAAAGCATCAGGACTCTACTGTACAGTGACACAAGGAGGAAAGCTGCAAATGAATTATAGTGTGAAAAAGGAGGAGAAACCAGATCCTCAGTGGTATAAGTCAACACAGCCACCTGTGGATCAATGAATAAGTACTAAAGGAACAAATTCAGGGAGGAAGGTGCCTCGTTGCTCAGCATGCACCCAGAATCGTGGGGCAGGGAAAATGCTGTATGTACTGAGGGTGTGGGTGTGGAAAGAAGGGACAGAACAAAACAAAAACAGTTAACATGATGAAATCTCTTCTGTCCCCTGCCCTGTGTGTACAAGACACTCACTGCTAGACCTTAGGAGCAGACCTGGCTGTGGAGCTGTGGGCTGGAGTCCAGCCTGTTGACTGCACAGGGCCAGGTACTACTCAGTGGGAATCTGGCACAGAATAGTTTAATTTTATATGCTTCACTCTCGCCACCCCCATGGTTGCTATAGAAGGAAGCTTTGGTTTTCTTGGCTTGAGTATCTCTTGCCAATTGACTTCTTTATGAATTGAATCTAGTTGCAATAAATGTCCCATTCACAATAAATATGCAATCCTTGTCTAACAACTGCCATGCTCAGTGTAAGGACATGATACTTATATTCATGAAATGAAGAGAATAGTATGTTCAGCTCTATTATTAACACCAGAACTTGCTGTGAGTAGTAATATATTTTAAGTAGCAAAAGCAGGAAGAGATTGAGATGGGGACCAAGGGCGTCCTGGGCACGGGTCCTGGGGAGGAGAAGTCCTATGTAATACCAGAGGGGCTATTGAAAGTGTATTTACCTACTAAAAAACACATTTCTGGGAAGAAGCACCTAAAGAGGAAGATGTTCTATGTTACTTCCCACTCTTTGATTACAAAACCTTTATCACTTCCTAACATAGACAGAGCCCCAAGTTGTCATCCTTGCTGCCTCAAAGATCAAGTCTACAGTTTCACCACGACAACTCTTACACAAGTTCGTCTCAAAACTCCCACTACTCTTTTCACTCCAGAACTACCCTCTTTTCCTCAATAATCTATTTGAGAGCACCTTGTCTCCTCCTGATCCTTCCCGGTTCTCCATGGTGCTACCATTCCCCCCAAACATCGTCCTACTGAAGCCCTTTTGTCCTTCTTTCCTCGGTCCCCAGTCACAGCCTTCTTACCTCAGGCACTCCATCACTGCCCATTCTGTTAACTGTATCCATTTTGGTGGCTGGCACCCCTTGCTGCCATGCCTGTAGCTGATTTTCTGGTTTTTGGGAAAAAGGAAGAAGGAAAGACTTAAACTCCCCCTCTCCCTCCAAACTAGAAGCAGCCAGCAATTATTAAAAAAAAAAATCCATATAGAAGAGACCTTGGAGATATATCTAGGGAAGAATAGACATATGGTAATCCCAGATGCAGCTGTGATGTCCCCAGGACTTGGCAAAGCATATTGAAGCCCCAGAGCAAAACAGCTGTTGCAGAGAGGAAGGTGAGAGCAGGAAGGCAACTGATGTGGGACCACCTTCTTACCCACTTCTCATCTCTCACTGTTAGCAGCTAAGCTTGCTAGAGTGAATCACAGTCCTGTTACCAAATTATTAAGAGTGTAAATCTGTTAACATATTTGGCTGGCTTATTTTTAATTGCATTTGTCAGGAAAGAGAAATCTTGGAGACCTTCTGAAGTCCAGCACTCATCCAAAGGAACACCGCATAACACCATTTGGTTTGCTGATGCAGTCTTCCTAAGTTCATTTAAGTTCCAAAAGAAACCTTTTTTTTTGCCTTGTCTTCTCCGCTATCACAGGGCCAATCCCTGGGAGCATATACAATGCAGTCAAACTGTTGCGCGATACAATCTTAATTGTCCCTCAGTTGTCCCTCAGTTGTCCATGGGAAGGAAAATAGTTGGGACCAGACTGCAGTTGCCCAAAGTAGATAGCAGGCCAGCTCATCCTGATAGGCTGTAAGTCAACCTCAGATATAAAATAAATTGATCGATATTTACATTTACGTTTTATTTCCTGTGGTTTAGGTCTTCAGTCCTTGGTATTGTTGCAGCCACTTGAGCTTATGACCTGGCTGGGTCTGTGCTGTCCCAGCACCAACAGGGCCTGGAGAGCATGACTCTATTGTTTTTAGATCCAGGCTGATACATTTATGTAGCCTGATGCTCTGTTATACACACTTCCCAAAGCCTTTTTTTGATGCAGGTTTGGAGACCTCTGTGCCAAGTTCCCTGGTATGGGTGCTCCTGAGGAGGCTCTAAGTTGAGTTCTGGGACAGGGCATACCCTATTAGTCATGAGCTACATTTGCACAGCAGAGTATTGTAACATTCTTTGAGAATAGCAAGGAACAGGCAATCACTACTAGCCTGGGGTCAGAAAGAAACTTCCTCTCAAGGCTATGTCATTACATGTTTGTCTTGTATTTTCTTCTGAAGCAGGTGGTGCTACCATTGTTAGGGCAGGATATCAGGTTCGACAACCCCACGGCAATGCATGCTCCTTTGTTCCCCTTCTTTCTGCCTCTGAGGCAGCTGGACGCGGAGTACATGTTTTCCATTCTCTCCTAGAGTCCAGGAAAGGTCTGTAGCATGTAGAATATTGCTTTTCACTGTAGCAGGGTTCCTTATTTCTGTTGTAAGAGTTTGTAAGGTGACCACCAAAACAGGGAGACTTTGAAGCTGTGTGACATTACTCTTCTCAAAGCATGTGCATTGGAACATGCAGGGAAGAACGGCCATGCACATGAAAGTGGTTGAGACACAGAACGTTTGGGGAAGGGGGGAAACTGTTTTAATAGGAAGAGGAAAGGCACAGGGGTCTCCCAGGTGGGAATGGTGGGCAGCAGCGAGAAAGGGACTGCACTTCTGCACAAAGTTTGACTTGCAGGCTTTCATCTTCATGCATGTCTGAACATGTGGATGGTCTTCTAGCTGAATACACGAACCTCCCATCTGCCAGAACTTGTGTGGCCACCCTCAGAGAGGCCAGGGCTGGGGCGCTGCGTGCCATGTCACCGGGGTCCTGTACAGAACGAGCCCATCAGACCTGAGGCCACACGCAGGTTTTGTCCAGAATTCCCTCTAGAGTGCAAACCTGCGTTACTGAGCTTTAATTCTATTTTCACTTATCATCTCCAGCTGTTTCAGCCTGCAGTACTAGCTCTTTTATTAGTAACAGCTGCACCAAATTTCAGAGGCAATGCTCTTGTTAATTTTGCCTGAAGCAGATTCTAAATGGCTTGAAATGTCTCTAATGTATTTATGTGCATTTAATATTTGTGTTACCATTCAACGGCAAAAGTGAAGACCAGATTATACTAAAATACAGAGAAAGAAGAAATATTATTAAGTAAATGGGCTACCTTTAGCTTTTATTTTTCTGCTACTGTATTTGTTTTGGGGTTTATGAACATAATAAATTTTAGGGATTAAGTGGAGTCTATTCAGTCTATTAAGGTTCATTTTCTTTTAATACTCTAATCCCCTCAGGATGCCATTTGCCATAATTGTTTCTTGAATGATCCTCCAGTGTTTAAGCTTCAGCCTCTGACTCATAAGCTATTCTGCATACACTTGTGGCTCTGTACAAAAAAAAACGGGACACATGACATTTGTTTCAAATTTGTTTTTCTTTACTTTGCAATTATGCCCCTTGTCCTCTTATCTGTCTCCCAGCAAAAAAATAGTAAGTGCATTTGGCATTAACTACACTGTTTAAGATTTTATATACCAAAATTAAATCTCCTCAGACTGCGTTTTTATAGTCTATAAATTCAGATTTTATGGTCTCTTCTCATACTTTTTTGTCCTTGGATCAATAGTGCTGCCCTTCTTCTGAACTTTACGAACATTACAAACATTAGGCAGGCCCATGAAGTTGTGTTGGCCAGAACGATAGATTGCCTTGAAGGGAGAATGCAGCCAGACTGCACTTTTTCCACTCACAACTGTTTTTGACTTGTGGCTTAAATTCTACATATACTTTTACATTCAGTCCTTTTAAAATTCCTTTGCATTGTTTAGATTAATCTACTTCACTAATAAGTATTTATTTTTAACTGTTCAATATTTTTAGACTAATATCTGTTATTCTTAACACTACAATTTTATTTCCATAGAAGTCTTACTGAAAAGTGACAAAAGATCTTTGAAAAAAACCCAGTCTCTGTTCCTGGTAAAGCAGCTTCTTTCTCTGCATTTTCTAAGTGTTTTGTCCAGCCTGACTTGAAAAGTATCGAAGTTTCTGTGATTTTTTTTGGAAACTATTTTATTCTTTTAGAACTTAATATCAGGAAGGATATTTGTCTGACATTCGGTCTGAATTTCCCCTTCTTAAATTCATGTCATTGCTGATAGCTCTATCTTCATGTATCGTACTAAAGGATGCCTCATAACCTTTAGCAAGACCCCCTCCCCTTGCCCTTAATAGTATGCTTAGCCAAGCTACACATACTCAGCTCTTTTAATTTCCTCATAATTCAGTCCCACTGTGCCCTGAACATTCCTGTTTCTGCTCTCTGAGCTTCCCCAGACCTCCCTGGAGGTGACAAAACACTCCCAGCTGAGTAGAGTACTGCAGTGCAATAGCACCAGAACCCATCCTGCAGCTGTGCCAGCTGCCAGCAGCGAAAAAGGCAATGGAGCCATGACAATTTACACTAGCTACAGATGTGCTCCCATGCCTAATCTTGTGCATCCCTGCTATTGTATTGCAATATCCTCCAAGGATGAGGATAAGGCTGAGGTA
>NW_009230268.1:0-13946 GCF_000690835.1 Fulmarus glacialis
GTCACTTGGTCATAGAAGGAGACCAGGTTAAATGGCTTGAAATGGCTTGGTTAGTTTGTGTTCCTACTTTATTGTTTTTCACAGTGTTCTAATATTCAGATGTTCATTCAGCTCATTTTGAAGGAGTGGCCTCATTTTAGCTCCAAAGTTACCTATTTGGCACATAGTTTTGTTTATTACTATTTACACCAAAAATGCATAATGATGTTATCATTGGTGTTGGATACACTATGAAGTTAAATTTTTAGCACTTTAACTTCCTCTGCAAAAAACCATTGGGTCACTTTTGCATATGGTCTCTGTGCCTTAGCTATCCTGATAACAGTGATGTTTCCACAAAGATGTTCATCTCCTTTCCGGGTCTTGAAAGATCACTTTGATTATAGCTTATATTTTTCCTAAGTTTTGTCTTCACCAATAACTCAGAAGCAACAACCCAATATTAAACTTAGCTTTCTTATGTCTATAAAATTTGCCTATTTGTGCTTCTTAGTGCTATTCATCCTTTTGGCTCAGTTCTCTTTCTTGTTGTATTTTGTTTGCCCTCAGATGCTAACTCACTCACCTGTAACATCTTAGTGTGAATTCCTTGTCCCACTTCAACTCCACCATGAGTGACTAGCACAGACCCAACTATATAGATATGGACGAGAGCTCCAGCCTAAAGAAAAGCACAGAAACTTGGTAATTTTCTTACTGCACTGAACAAAGGTGCCTAAGAAAAAGAACAAGGCAAAGACAGATTTAATTCACAAGAATCAGTAAGGGAGTGGAAATTCTCCAGCAGTCTGACAATAACAAATTTCACTGCTCTAAGAGAGGATAGACTCTAAATGAGCTAGTAGTTACTCACAGGACTTCTGCAGGGATCACAGTAATTAGTTCAAATAACAGAAAAGCATGTTTTTCTTCTTGTAAAATTGGGTGAATTAAGAACATGCTGGCTCTAGTTATAATGTATGTGTAGCCCCAAATACTATTCCCTCCTCAACCACAATAAGAGGAGGACAGAGCAGAATTTGAACCTGGAATCAAAGGCATTTTGGACAGATGGCAAGGTATCTCCTACTATGAACATCTACAGAACTTTTCTTTAGAAAAAACAATAACAGAGTTATACTCTTTTTTTTTCTGAAGCTGAGGGATTAGTCCTAGTCCTTTTTGTTTGCATGTATCCATACAGGGTAATAATAAACTGATATTCATAGTATATAATTTTGATGGAGCAATGACACAATTGCTCTTCCATTCTCTCTCATAGGCTGTCAAGAGGACGGCTTAGAACCTGATTCACTTTCTGTTTGTATTTTGGTGCAGCCTTGTGTCAATAAATAGCTATCTTAAACAGGGGAAATGCAAAAAGCAGGTGGGAATGGAAATAATGAACTTTCATTCATGGTAAGATCAGGAATAAATAACTTCCCAAGGAATGGTGATGAAAGAAATCAATTCCATATGAGCCATCCACTCCCATGAAGGAACAAGTGGATATGAAAGAGAACCTGAAATTCTGTAAAGAGACATTTCACTGTAGCGTGCAATCGGCTACCAACACTCAGAGAGCAAACAGTAGAGCCTGAGAAGTGTTGCGAAATACAGTGCCTCCGGGACATCTTTTTCTTTGTTATTAATTCTACATTGAGAAATAATGGTCATGTGATCTCTTTGGTGCCAACTTGTGACGTTTGCAATCAGGTAACATTTGGTGTCAGTTAGAGTCTTAGCTAACAGAGACAAGGTTAAACAATAAATCTATTCTCTAAGATTTAGATTTAGATTTTTGGAAATTCAGTGCAATGCCTGAGCTTTATTTTGAAGGTTTTGGTGAAATCTAACTATTATTTATGCCTTTTTTTGACCTTTTGTATCAGATGAATTGTGATCCCTAGATGTTTCTTCACCATGAGAACATTGTTGGATGAAATATATTAATGTCTCTCTGAGCTCTTAATCTACAAACTTGTGCAGAAACAATCAAGAGATGGAATGAACAACTAACATATGAACCATGTGGATTTACTTTTTCATGCGTTGTACCCTCATAAACAAATAACAATGTTTGTTCATTTAACCTGAAACTCATTTGAAAGTATTTTTGGTTCAAGGCATGAATTAAAAGGAAAAAAAAAAAAAAATCAGAACTAGAAAATTTCCCCAGAAATACCACTATCTTGAGCCATAAAAAGTTGCAGTAACTTAACTGTCATGTAAATGGGACTATCTGAACTATAGGAGTGATAATTTTTCTCACTATGGACCAGATTATGGAAGGTTCCAAGTTCCACATTTTTACAGCAAATTATTTAGCTTTTTGCTGGAAAAAGGTAGCGTGTTGGGAATCAGAAATTCACGTTTCTGTGAGGTGAATAATCATAGAATCATAGAATGGTTTGGGTTGGAAGGGACCTTCAACCCAAGGGAAGATCATCTAGTTCAACCCCCCCTGCCATGGCCAGGGACATCTTTCACTAGATCAGGTTGCTCAAAGCCCCATCTCATGCTGAGTAAGCATTTATAAAGAGATCAGCTAGATAGAGTGATATTCTTTCTGAAAGAAAGTATGTCTCAGTGGATGATATTTTATGCTAGTGCAGCGTGTTGGAATTCTTTTCTCTTTCTCTTTCCTTCCTGCCTATAGAGACTATACTTCCTCTATTTTTGGAAAGAAAAGTAGGGGTCTTAGATTGTAAAAGCACTATTTCAAAGAGGTTACCTGATGAAAATAAGTTGCATTAAACTCAACAGAAAACTTCATGGGAATGATGGCTATCCCTTTCTTTTTCCAACCATTTTTCATGTTAAATTCTTCCATGATTGCTTTTTGGCTGTAGTAGTCAGACTTTTCCAAACATTCTTCCCAACATTTCCACAGATTGTCTGCATCAAACTCTTCTTTGAAGGATGTTAGGTTAACTCCTTTGTTTGTTCTTTCAAAAAGCGAAGTTACACAGTGCTGAAAATAAATATCGCCTTATAATAAATTGACATATTATATATAACATAATGTCATGTCATATAATGATATAATGACATAGTTAATACTTATCTATAATAAACATAATGTCATATCCTTTTCTCTAAGGAAAACACTGCTCAAATGGCCTGATTTTTTTGCTCACGTCAAATGCCTGTGAACTTAAGTGGTGTCAGTGGGATTGTTCACTCAATGCAAAGAAGGTTGGTAAACTCAAATTGTAAATAAGTCTAGACAAAAAACACAGAACATGGAGTCGGGTGAGAAGCTCAAGAGTGGTGAAAGAAGAGTAGAATGGATACTTGGTAAATCTCAAGGAGACTTCTGAAAGTGGGGTGAGAACACTCGTGACATGTAAGGAAACCTTAGAGCAGCTCAGGGCAAGGCAGTAAGTTGACATGAGGAAATCAATCAAAAGTGTGGAGCAAAGCTTGGGCTTGGAGATAGCAGATGGACAAGTGAAAGCAGAAGTTAAAGCTAAAAATACTGTTTGGGCTTTGGAGATGTGTCTGAAAGTTTTCCTGAAATGTGGTAAAGGACAGCAAGCAAATGGGAGAGGGAAAAGATTCAAAGAAATAGGGAAAAAACATGATGGTTGACATCCTGGGAAAGTAAAATGATTTATACACCATAGTTTGGATATACAAGAGGTTGGTACATACAAAAGAGGAAAACCTTACACTGTCTAAGCAGTGTGTAAGGATAGATCTTGAAGATTGGAGAGGAAATGGCAACAATTAAAACTGTTGGGAAACTGTCTCTGAAGGCTGGGGAGAAGCCAGAAGTGTCAAAGTGGTGACTGAGATGACAGGAGCCAGCTAACTAAATTGTTGATAGACAGACAGATAGAAAAGATGGGAAGTCCAGTTCTGAGAGGCTGAGATGCAGGTGGCAGCTGAACATACACGAAGTGATCTAAAACTGATCATACAGTACAAGAGATTATACTGTTTTGACTGAAGCTGGTCATACTAAATGGCAGTCATCAAACATTTTGCAACAGATCCTGGGCCAGTTTTCTCCACTCTTATCTGTATGGTATCAAGTATTATTCCATGGAAGCATAGGTGCTGAATAAAGTACCATTCAGCCCAAGTAAAATTGGTAGATCTGGTTCTACAAGAATTGGCTTAAGCACAAGTAGCTTTCGACAGTCTACGTCCTAGAATTCTCTGTTATCCCACGTTTTATTTGGCAGTCTTAGTTCTTTTACCTTCTCATGTGGTAGGCCAGTCTGAGTCGCCACAACTACAACACAGGTCTCCACAAACAGACCTGCTTGGGGAAACCCAAATCCTCGGAAGGCAGTATTAGAAGGCAAATTAGTCTTGCAGGCATGGCTCCTGACTTGGAGATTGGGGATACTATATGCATTGTCCACTTTCAACACAATGTACTCGATCACCTGTAATAAGAGATTACAGTTGTTCAAATGGTTCAGTTTCATTTAAAAAGACAGTGAAACCTGTGAAAGACACTCAAGAGACCAATGAGATGTAATTGTTTTAAGGAGGAGTAGAACTATACTCAGGAGGGCTGTTCTGCTGTTTTTTACACCAAAGAAACAGTGTTTAAATCAGAGAAACTACATTTAACTCATAGGAATTGCAATAGCATAAAGAAGCATTACTGAGGGAAAGATCCGACCTTCAGTTTTGGGGAAGTGAAGGAATAACTTTATGATAATAGGCTATCTAATAAAACTTCTTGTCTCTCTGTCTTCACTGACCTTTTAAATCTGAATTTTCTATGTCCAGTATCACCTGACAGGAAATATTGTACCTCCTTAATGATATTCTGTAATTGACATCTGGGCCACAGATGCATTTTTACTTCAGGCAGAGGAGACATATTCTTAAGAGAAATAGATTGTGACAAAGAGCTGTTATTTTCTTTTTGTGACCAGTTCAGTCAGTGTAAGTGGTATCAGTGAAGTTTGAATGACTCAAATTCATCTTTTGTACAGCCACCATTTATATAGCACTGAAAATCTGCGGCTATGATTCTACCATCATTCATAAATCCAACCTGTAATATAGCAACCAATGCAGTAGTAGTCTTTTCTCTCATGTATTTCAAACTTCTCTTTATAAATAAGCTAACCAGTTAACAAATACTGCCTGAGGTTCAGACTACAGAACACAATGGGATTTTTTCCGCTGAATTGGAAAAATTACCTGCATGGATTTCCGTCTATAGGATGGTATCAGTTTGGATCTGAATATGCAAACCAAGAGCAAAATAGATATGAAACCCAAAAATCATCAGAATGCCTCAGCTGCCCACAAAACTATTCTCCCATGTAGACATTGACTATACTCACACAAAAGCTGAAAAGCTTGTTCACCACTGTTTTTCTGAACAGAGACCAGAAAGAGGATGACAAGATCACTAAAGAAAATACTAACCATGATTATGCTTATTCTACTTTCAGAAGTATTCCTTTTGTAATCATGTTTCATCCTGATGATTTCATCACCTAGACAACATAACAACATGGATCAACGGTGCATATATTTTGCAGATTACATGTTCAGAAATATCCAGCAAATTTGATTTAATTCTAGTTCTGGTTCCTTCCTCTTCAACTTTTTTTTAAAAAAGGCAATATATGGGTTTATATTTTTAATAGTTTATATAATAATATTTAAAGGGAAAGAATCATAGAAAACTCTAAAATAACTGGAGACCAACTTGTTAGATGATGTAAACTGATGCAGCTCCGTTAGGATTAAGGATAAGAAAATAACAGATAACGAATATTATTGCTAGCTAAATCCTGCATAGCTGCATGGATAGGATAAGAGATGGGACTGACGGGGAGAGTGGTTTTTGCTGGTGGTTAAGCAATTCATGCAGTTTTTGCAGTTACTACATTTAAGTAAGGGACAGAGTTGGATTTAGGATTTGAGAGATCAAGATCAACATTCCCTCTCCTGCAAAATTGTAACCATTATCCAAACTTTAGGAAAAAAATTGGAAGTTGTGACTGCATCAAAAGAAAACATGAATCATAAACCTATGGGGGCTTACTGAAAATTCAATGAGAAGGATAATTCCTCCCTGCTTTTTCTCCAAAAGCATAACCTTAGTCATAATTCATAATCTTCGTCCTAGCTTCAAGATAGCTAATTAATGAATAATGGCACCAGAATTAATATGATTAATTAATTGTTTCTTCTGCTCTAAATCCATACCTAAATATTCAGCTCCATGTAAGATTGGACAGCAGGAAAATAAACTCTCCATTGTTTCTTTCCTCCAAGCCTAGTCCTACTTCTAACACCCATCATAAGACACTCAGATAACCAACAGCTTTTGCCACTCTCAATGGCTTTAGGACTCATAGAAAATTCATCGAGAAAACAAAATCTTGACATCTATTTTTACCTTCCCTAGCAGTAGCTATAATCTCAGAGATCCCTGGTTAAGAGGGATTTCCACTGAAATGAACTGTGAGCCATATGCCCCTGTCATGGTTTAACCCCAGCTGGCAGCTAAGGCCCACACAGTCACTCGCTCACTCCCCCCCAGTGGGACAGGGGAGAGAATCAGAAGAGAAAAAGAGAGAAAGCTCGTGGGTTGAGATAAAGACAGTTTAATAAGTAAAGCAAAAGCCACGCACGCGAGCAAAGCAAACCAAGGAATTCATTCACTAATTCCCATTGGCGGGCAGGGGATTAGTCACCTCCAGGAAAGAATGTAGGCAGGTGTTCAGCCATCTCCAGGAAAGCAGGGCTCCATCACGTGTAATGGTTACTTGGGAAGACAAACACCATCACTCTGAATGTCCCCCCTTCCTTCTTCTTCCTCCAGCTTTATATGCTGAGCATGACGTCATATGGTATGGAATATCCCTTTGGTCAGTTGGGGTCAGCTGTCCTGGCTGTGTACCCTACCAACTTCTTGTGCACGCCCAGCCTGCTCGCTGGTGGGGTGGGGTGAGGAGCAGACAAGGCCTTGACTCTGTGTCAGCACTGCTCAGTAGTAGCGAAAACAGCCCTGTGTTATCAACACTGTTTTCAGCACAAATCCAAAACATAGCCCCATACTAGCTGCTATGAAGAAAATCAACTCTATCCCAGCCAAAAGCAGCACAGCCCCTTTCAATACCACCCAACAAAGCTTGGGGCCTATACAGTATTTTATAAGAAGTAACACTCCTCATCAGGTCCTTTGAGAATCACAACCCTCACAGTTATAAAAATAGCCTTAATAACTCTTGAGTAAAAATTGTTTGCTCCAAAATTATACATAAAGCATATGTCCCATTCAATATAAATACTTCTTGTAGATCAGGGGCTCATGAAAGACTGTAAAAAAATCAAACTCTACACTTCCCCCCCCTCCCCCCAATATCCTAACCCTAACTTTTACAATACTCTGGTAAACAGTATCTGCACCAAAACTAATCATAAAGCATGCCACCTTTCCAATACCTTCTCTCCTCCAAGCTCAGATGCTAATGTAACTTAGGAAATCAAGCTCCAGAACGTTTCCTCTCAAAAACAGTAACATTAATCTTGGCATAGCTTCTAGAATCCTCAGGTAACCAGTATGTGTGCAAAATTTTTAAAAAATGCTAGAACTTCCACCAGAAAATCTTACTGCTATTGTCTATACATGACTCGGCAAACTCATCTTTGCTTGTTTTCTTTAACATACCTCTAACCCTAAGCTTGGCCTAAGCAATTCTTGATAAGTGTTATCTGAATCAATTCTTTTCACCCTTCCCAGGTGCCTGTGGAATAACTCAGGGGGAAAAAAAACATCTCAGCCCTTGTTTTCTTCACTTTGTTTCTAACTTTAACCCTAACACTACCATCAGTGATATCCAGGTAATAAGAAGCTGCATGAAAACTAAATATAAGACTTTTCCTTTTCTAAAAGTAAGGCTTATCAGAATTTTGAAGTTCATAGATGATTCAGCAAAAATCACCTTCCATTCCTTCTTTTCCTTATCTCTATCTATATCTGCAACCTAAATTCTAATATTAATAATGCCACTGTTATCAATATCTGCCAATAACCTATTAATAAATAGAAATTAAACTATTCATTGCTTAAAACATCACCATCACCTCAGACTGAGGACGAAATTGGTTATATTAGGCCTATCTTCAAATGTGTCAGGTAACAGCTATGTGAAATATCCCAGCCTGGAAGTTTTGAGTGATTGTTATACACATATGCAGTATATGCAATTACTCAGACCTGTGACCCCTGCAGGACTGAGAAATAGACCAAAATTCTCCTTCCATTTTTTCTGTAGCCACAGTTCTAATACTATTCCTAGTAGGAAATATATATAGATGACCTATATATGGTATAGCAGCTCCTCACTCAGCTAGCCCTCATCTTAGTTCCTGAAGTCCATGCAAGGCTTGTTAATAAACCAACTGCTTAACCACTTTTCACCAAACTACAGTCCTGCCCCTAACAATGTATTTTGTCCTAGATTCAACCATTATCAGGTAATGGATACCCAGAAGAATATAAAATACATATGCTATTGACATCTGTCAGTCGCAATCCCATTCCTTGTTTTATGGTTAATACAAGATTTAACCAAAAATGAAACTTTCCTCTTTTCTTTTCCCAAACCAGTTCTAAACCTAGTCTAATCATAACCAGAATCTAACAGTATCTTTATAAGCAATATCTTCAGCAAAATGAAAAATATATCCAGTCTGTCCCAGAAACAGTTGTCAGCGAAACTCTACAGCTCATGCAAGAGCCAATAGGAAAACCAACTCCTCAGCCCTTCTTTATCCAAAACATATTGAACCATAAACCCTGTCCCGGAGGGTTTTAGCGTGCTCAAATCATACACCAACACCAAAGAGAAGGGTTTTACCCCTGCTACCACCAGTTGCCAAGATGACTTCAGTGTGGCATTGTTTGCCCAGTTATTTTTAACGTAAGGATTTAGAAGTCAAAAGGAAGAGTTTTGCTACCAGCTGAATCTTGCATTACCTTGCAGGCTGGCTTCGTATCTGAAGAGTGGCTCGTATTCAGTTCTGATTTACATACTTCTCATCTGAGGATGGGGTAGGGCTGATGTTATCAGTATTTTGGAGTAGGAAAAGGGATGGATAGCTCTGCCTTTTCTGGATATTGCATGGGCTGTAGGAATAGGATGATAGCTCTTGTTTTGATTCATAGTATTTGTTGGGGTAATCTTAGGACTGGGGCAAGGTTGGTGCTGGGTTAGGATTTCAGAAGAGGAGGAGTTTGATTTCTTGTGCATCTTGCTAGTCAATGAAATGATGCTGATTTGCCCCAGAAGAAACTATTACCCAGTAATTGAGTAAAATATCTTCTCTCACTCACTTTATATTTTCCAAAGAAAGGGTGCCGTCCACCAGTGATTAACGTATCCATATTTCTTTCAAGGGCAAAATGGACTGCATACCCAGTCCTAAAGTGAACATAAAAAAATACGCTTTTATTACAGCCAATTCATGCAGATTGCAAAGACATTACATGTACACTCCTAGCGGTGGCAATAAATCAGTCCATTCTATGTTTTAGGTTCTTATTAACCTACCACGCCTGAGTTTAGGCTGATTCAGAAGATTTAATTTTTTTTTTTTTGGCTACAGAAACAAAGTAGAGGAAATGAGCTTTTTGGTGGTTTCCCTTTAGCTTCTCAACAGGGAGATGCAAGTTCCATGAAGCACGCACAGGACATGGCAAGAAAGCCAGAGTAAAGGAGGGCTGTGACACAAAGGCCTGATGTGAGCACACCTATGTTTTAGGATTAAAAACACTTTCACTGAACATCTAGAGTGAAATTCAAGCCACTGTGCCTGGGAAAGGCCTGAATGGTTGGGATTTGTACAGATCAGCCCTGAGAGAAACTCCATGGGGCCTTTGTTTTGGTTCTCAGATAGTAAATTAATTCCATTGCCAAAAGCCCAGAGAATTTTCAAGCCTCTATCCAAGATTTACTGCCAAAGAGATAAGAAAGATGATGTCGTTAATATAACCCCCCCAAGTAGGGTTCAGGACTGAAGTTCCTTTTTCATTCAGTCTTGTAATCTTTAATTTGTTTTAGTTAAATCAGTCATTTGATTTAGTTAAATCAACCTACTTGTTGGCTGCCACTGCTGCAATTACAGCAAAGAGTGAAGGTTTAGCAATCTTTCCACCAAATGCTCCACCAACACGTTTCACACGGCTCCAATAATTTTATTGGACTGGAGATTTAAAGCTGAAGCCACTAAATCCTGCAAAAGTGAACATCCAGCATTTTACTGAGAATTGTTACCTAAGTAAGTACATTAAAAAATAACCTATTTTCCATGGCTAACCATATATTAAAAGCTAACAGGTTTAAGAGTCCTGGGCAGAAAACTAGAGTTGCTATAGAAACAACAACAAAAAGATTTCAAACAAGTAAAAATGCTAATGAAAGCACAATCTAGTCTGTAAAGAATAGTGGAAACGTAAAAATAGCTCCATAAACTAGTCTGATTATCTGATGCCAGATATGATAATCTCTATATAGAACTGCAAGGTTCACCTGCGGCTGGAGATAAAGCATCCACTAAAATATCAAGCCGAATGGAACGAAGTGATTGTTTACAGCACACTAGACAGCATAGCTAAAATACTGACAAACCCTTGCATTCTGAAAATATCTCCTCTGACAGTGCTTCCAGAGATGCAAGTAGAGGTTTAACTTGCCGGTCTGACAGGGAAAGCTTAAAAAATGCAAGCCAGTGCTGAACTGCAAAAGCTAATCCTAAACATGTGGAAATTAACATATATTCATTGAAACTGTTGTTTTCTACAACCCAATTCAGATGTTAGCTAGGACCTGTTAACCTTTTTTTCAGATAATTTCATATGATTCGTATGTTGTTATTATTTACATATTCATTTATCATTATTTACACATGATTATGACCCCATCATTATCAATGTAACTACTCATACGAGCAATGCGACTTGTCTGAATACTCTTTCTAAAGCTGAAGACACTTATTGCTGCAAAAAATGATTGTCCAGGATTGTACTGAGGATTCTCACTGATTTTAGGAGGATTTGGCCAATATATCTAAGACAGAATTAGTCTTTTCTCAACAAGAAGATTACAACCATATTATCTATCCAAGATACCCTTTGTTCGTCCCATAGTAATACTGCTCATTTGTGTCTGCACTGCATTGGATTATACAAATTATACAAATGGATAATTTGCACAAGACCTACTATTACATTCAGCTTCATCATTAGTAGTCAGGCTTCTTATTTTCATAAAAGGATTCAAATCAATTAATCTGACTTGGGAACACCATTAGGGAGTTTCAAGAGAAGCATAGAAGACTGAAAGTAACTCCTGGCCATGTAGCTCAACTTTAAGATTATTTAGGAAGGTAAGAAACAGGTATCATTAGTATTTTGTTGTACCTGTACATCTATTGCGTGCTGAGTTGACACATACCCGTCCATTTCTTTATCCTGCACTCTTGGAATAACAAGCACACTATTTGTTTCCAGGTAAAGATGTTCCTGTCCTCCCATGTGCAATTCACCTGTTACATATATAATTATAGCAAAATCTAAGCTGGGTTTCAAATGAACTGCAAGGAAGTTTATATTTGCCTATTTATGTATGTATATATGTCAGGGAAAAAGAGTTTTGTCACAGAAGAAAAACAGTTTCATTTATTTTTTATTTCTTGGTATCTCAGGTTTACATCTTCTGGGACCTGTGTTTATTGAGAAGAAATTATTCAACCACTTAATCCTTGTATAGCTTTTTTTTCCCCCCAGGATAAGATTAGTATCAATTTAATATCTCATGCTTTTTCTTCTTTAGGAGGTTACATCTCTTCTGCTATAACAGGATTATAATGCCTTCTTCTGAATCATTCTGTGAGGGAAAATACAGCTTTCCTCTTCCTTTCTTGTCCTCTTTCCATTAGTATGCCCTTCTCCTATTACACTTTTTCTACACGTTTCTACCCAACACTTTACTTTTGTACTGTTTCCCTTACAGAGAGGGAAATCTGTCAGCACAGCACAGCATAAAAGCTAAGTCTGTAAATTCTCTATGTAACCTTAACTTGGGTCTGACAATATTTCCCTAGCAGTTATTCCTGAAACTCATACTCATGCAGAAGCAGTAGGAATCCGAACTGAAGCCACTAGAGGGTGACATGACATTTGATGGGG
This sequence comes from Fulmarus glacialis, assembly GCF_000690835.1. NCBI lineage: Eukaryota > Metazoa > Chordata > Aves > Procellariiformes > Procellariidae > Fulmarus > Fulmarus glacialis. Next base: position 12,161 of record NW_009230268.1, read on the forward strand.
AACAGTTGGAAAAAGACCAAAGGAGAGCAGAAAAAAATCATCAGAGGTCATGAACCTACACGGAGAGACTGACAGAATTGAGGGGCCTCAGCCCAAAAAACTAAAGGAAGACATGAATCTTGAAATCCATGGAAGGCTACTGCAAAGAGGAAGAGAATAGTCTGTGCTACGTGCTCGCAGTAGAGAGGACAAGCAGCACAGTAGTACTTAAATTGCAGCAAATTGTTGTCAATGAGGATAATCCTTCTAATGATAGGAATGGTGAAGCACTGGAAAAAATCGCCTGGGGAGACTGCAGAGTCTTCATGCTCGGAGGTCTCCAAGAACAACTTAGATAAATCTGATCATTCTTTCAAACATGATACAGATAGAATTGATGTTGGAAAAAGGAAAAGAGGCTGGTGGTCTGCTACATTCCCTCTTGTGATCAAGCAGGTGTCAATTCACGTGTAGTTAGTATTCAATGAAGAGAAAAACTCAGCTGCAGAAATTTGGGGAGTGATAACAGTAGAAGGTAGGTGTGATAATATATGTCATGAGAGGACAATCAGAAAAGCACATATGAGTTGTCTAAGCATTTATAAGGTGTTCACTAACAAATTTCAGGGCTGCATTCAAGTGTTAGAAACACAGAATTAGGGGAAGTATTAAAATTGGCCAAGCCAACATTAAGAGAAGCATATCTTGATATCATATACCTTAGTTTTAAGAAGTTTTTTTACACTGTCCTACAGACTACTCTCATAAGCAAGTTGACAATCCAGATAAACTCAGGAATACAGCTGGTTGAAAACTGCACTCAGAAAGCAGGATTGGCTGTCAAGCTGCAAAGATGATGCATGTAGAACCATAGAAGAGTATCTTCTGAATCTAATGTTACCCCATGGTTGCTTTAATAACTAATGAATAAACTACAAATAATATCAAACTGGAAAGTGCTGCAAGCCCTTTAAAGGACAGGTTCAGATTTGAAAGTGATTCTTCTATATTGGAGAAATGGCCTGAAATCAATGGCATGAAGTTCATGCCAGTATGAGTAAGTGCCAGTACTTTAGATAGCGCTATTGAAAAAGATCTAAGCAGGGAATACAGAGGAGCATAACTTGACTGTATATCCACAGTTGATAACACCACAACAATCCTATTCTCATTCTGTGATACTGATGTTATATAGAATTTCTGGGAGACTCCACTTGGCATTGGTGAAACCTAATCTGAAATATTACCATAGTGAAGCTGGATGTAGTGAAATTAGAGGTAATGGAGAAGTGAGCAGTGGCAATGATAAAGGTTAGCAGACATGACTTACAGGGAAAAGATGAGAGGACTGTGTTTAGAGGGTAAACCTTTAAAGTTTGCAGGAAAGGAGATTTAGGTTAGGTATTAGAAAAAAAGCATTCTACTTATAAGGACAGTTAAACTCTAGAACTAACTACAATGGGAGCCTGTGGAATATTCTTCATTGATACTTCTTAAACACAGGACTGATACTTAGGCACAAAATATGCTCTGGGACTACTGGATCATGTTTACTATTTGAAGATGGTGAATTTGGTGACTGTAGGAGTGGTATTCCAAATCAGTTTACTCTGACCCTCTTGTTTCTGGAATTAGACAAGAAAGGTGGTGGTGATTAATTGGAATGTATTAGAAACTGTGAAACCTAAGCATGACATAAATGGTATAGAATAAGGGGTGGATACTGTCCTGGTTTCGGCTGGGATAGAGTTAAACTTCTTCCAAGTGCTGTGTTTTGCATTAGTATGAGAAGAATGTTGATAACACA
>NW_009230269.1:0-16809 GCF_000690835.1 Fulmarus glacialis
CCAACCTTTATGATTCTATGATTCTATTAAATTGACAGCTTTTAGAGTAAAGACCCACAGGATCAAAAAGCTGAGATGGTTTTTATTCTTGTGCTGGTTTTGGCTGGGATAAAGTTAATTTTCTTCATAGTAGCTAGTATGGGGCTGTGTTTTAAATTTGTGCTGAAAATAATGTTGATAACACAGGGATGTTTTAGTTACTGCTGAGCAGCGCTTACACAGAGTCAAGGCCTTTTCTGCTTCTCACACCACCCCACCAGCAAGTAGGGTGGGGGTGCACAAGAAGTTGGGAGGGGACACAGTTGTGACAGCTGACCCCAACTGAGCAGAGGGATATTCCACACCATATGACATCATTCTCAGCATAAAAAACTGGAGGAAGAAGAAGGAAGGGGGGGTATGTTCGGAGTGATGGCATTTTGTCTTCCCAAGTAACCGTTACACATGATGGAGCCCTGCTTTCCTGGAGATGGCTGAACACCTGCCTGCTGATGGGGAGTAGTGAATGAATTCCTTGTTTTGCTTTGCTTGCGTGCGCGGCTTTTGCTTTACCTATTAAACTGTCTTTATCTCAACCCACGAGTTTTCTCACTTTTACCCTTCTGATTCTCTCCCCCATCCCACTGGGAGGAGTGAGCGAGCAGCTGTGTGGTGCTTAGTTGCTGGCTGGGATTAAACCACAACAGTCCTTGAAGACTCAAGAGCTGAACATTTCGTGCTATCATTAAGAAAAAAATGAGTCATTATTAGGTGACTGAGAGAAGGAAGAAGACTCAACCTCCTTCAAGCAAGATAGGGGTCTTTCTTCTTTCTTAAAAGACACAGTGGTGTCTGCAAATCTTATCAAAATTAACATAAGTAGGCACAAACAGTCTATTAAATATGGAGTGCAAGTGTAGTTCCTTCTGAGATAATTCAGTCATTTTCTGATGTTAGCAGCATTTTGATGCTATTTACTATCTTACTTTTAACTATTCAGGAGAGCTAATATTTCAGGGTTGCGACTGTTGACTTACTGGGATATGACATTCTTACACCACATGAAGTCACACCATGTCATTTAGTTCTTCTACAGGCTTAGCTTTGAGGGTAACCTGTGTTTACAGCATGCCTAACTTTTCTTAACATAAATTATTTACACTTTTCTGTATTATATACCTTTTCTGCTACCTTTTCTCTTCCAGCTTTGCTACTGCTTTTATTGGCATACACTTTTGTTTTGCAGAGATGAAGAAAGAGGGCAAACTTTCAGCAAACCAGTGATGTGGATAATTCTCAAGTGCTGACAAATACACAAAATAACATATTGTAAAGAAAGCATTTTATTTCTTCATGTGCTGTTGTTTTCAGGCATTACACCAGTCATCTAGCCCACAGCTTAAAACATCTTTCATCTATTATTAGAGAACAAGAATGACTCAAATGCTTCAGCTGAACCCATTGATCGCATTGATTTCAACATCTGTTAATGACAAAGAGAAGCTGGACTGGATAAACACTTCTAGTTTGTTACAATTACCTTTAGTGGTTCCGTTTTCAATTTCTAAAAATCTTTTCTTGTATGTTTTAAGCTCTTGTGCAGTTTAACTTTCGTTCTTGTCTTCTGATTTTTTCCTTGAGGCTTGTTTGCAAACTTAATTCTGTAATTCTTCTTTAATCTTTTTTTTATTCTCAGTTACTTTTTGTGCTTGCTTGCGCATCAGTCTAGTTTCCTCTAAAAGTTCATTCATTGTGGGAAGAGCCACAGAGCAGTTGGGCATGTATTAATTATTTTGCATTCTCCATTTCTCCCCGTACCCTTCCACTCTATTGCTGTATCCCATCCACTTCCCCCTGTGTTTTCCACGTCCCTCCAAGATTTATTCTGATTAGTTGTAGTCTCTTTATGTCCCCCTATGTGTGTGTCCGCCATCCTACTTACAAACATAAATTATGATTACTGTTGTCTAGCTACTCCTCCACCTTCGCTGTACATTCCTAAGCATGTCTCTGCTTTTCAAAATATAACCATGCATTACTCCCTTCCCAATTTCCTCTTTCACATTTTGTGTTTGTTGTATTTACTCTTCCAGTATTTTATCCCAGTTTGTTTTCCCTGATTTTTCCTTCTGCTTAATGTTCTCTACCTCATGGTTTGGGTAACTACTTGAAATCTGCATTGCCTGTAGGGTTTTTACCTTTTAACACCACTTTTACATGTATTTTATATTGTCATATCTTGTTACTTGTCTATTCATATTTAGCTTCCTTTTGTAAAACTGAATTTCAGGCCATGATTTTGCACACAGATATACTCTTTTTCTCTCTTAAATGCTTTGTAACATCACTCACTTGAATTACTCATGTCAGATCTCAACTTGCTTCCATCAGTGGGAGGAGGGTAGGACTAGTGTCTTAGATCAAATTCTTCTGGTTTTGTTAATACAGTGTTTCCTTCATCTTGACATAGAACTTGAGTAAAGCAAGCAGGATTTGGTTCTCTGTTATTATGTACAATTGCTCTCTGCTTTATTTCCTTTCATCCAAACTGCTCATTAACCTCACAATACTTCTATCTTTTGCCAAATTTTGAACTAACCCACTACCTAAATATTCCCTTTTCATACACACATCCATAGTTCTAACTTTTGAGACTTTCTTGTACACAGATCTTAAAATATCCCTCCTCTGGACTTCTTATTCCAATCTAGGGGTTTGTTTTATCTCTTTCTAGCGATGTTTCTAGAGATGTAGGAGATGTTTCCAAAGTTTCTGCTGTCAGCTTTCATAGAGTTTGTAGACGTATTTTATCAGCATGTAAAGGAATTAATTTCCCTGAATCCAGTGTAAAAGAAGTAGGCTAGTTAGAGAAAATTTACCCTTTTCACTTTTCTCTTCGGACTCCCCCACTCCCCGGTTTTTTCTTAACTAGTACAATATTCATGTGTTCAGGGCTCTATTGTCTTCTCTACTGTTTTGATTCATTTTAGCATTACTTTATATAGCCTGATGGGCATATGGAATGCAATAAGGGGGGATTATCCCAGGTAAGCTAAAATGGATGATAACACAGCTGAGCCTTCTTAGACCATGTATTGTCAGGGGACTGCTGATAACTACTAAATCTACTTTTTTCCTTGGTCTGCACGGTTGGCTTCCAGCACAAACATTTTTTATTTTTCACTGTATGGCGTAGGACAGGAAAAGAATTTGGTGCTGAGGGAGCTGAGAGTTGAGCTCCTCTTTGTGGTTCAAAGTCTGTAATTTCTTGAACACCATCTGCACTGTTTCATAGAATCATAGAATCATAGAATCATTAAGGTTGGAAAAGACCTCTAAGATCATCGAGTCCAACCATCAACCCAACACCACCATGCCCACTAAACCATGTCCCTAAGCGCCTCATCTACATGTCTTTTAAATACTTCCAGGGATGGTGACTCTACCACTTCCCTGGGCAGCCTGTTCCAAGGCCTGACCACTCTTTCAGTAAAGAAATTTTTCCTAATGTCCAGTCTAAACCTCCCCTGGTGCAACTTGAGGCCATTTCCTCTCGTCCTATCGCTGGTTACTTGGGAGAAGAGACCAACCCCCACCTCGCTACAACCTCCTTTCAGGTAGTTGTAGAGCGTGATGAGGTCTCCCCTCAGCGTCCTCTTCTCCAGGCTAAACAGCCCCAGTTCCCTCAGCCGCTCCTCATAAAACTTGTGCTCCAAGCCGTTCACCAGCTTCGTTGCCCTTCTCTGGACACACTCCAGCACCTCAGTGTCCTTCTTGTAGTGAGGGGCCCAAAACTGAACACAGGATTCGAGGTGCGTGCCGAGTACAGGGGCACGATCACCTCCCTACTCCTGCTGGCCACACTATTTCTGATACAGGCCAGGATGCCATTGGCCTTCTTGGCCACCTCGGCACACTGCCAGCTCATGTTCAGACACTGCCAGCTCATACCCAACTGGTATGTCGCTGGTAGACACAACAGTTCCTCGTGGACAAGAGACTTGACAAGATGGTGTTCTTCTCTCAACATCGCGGTGCTCTGAAGGGCACAGAGCGCTGCTCTCCACCGGGAACCTGTGGGTCTCCTCAAACTGCAGAGCTCCCTGACCTGCATAATCCTGGCTCATCAGGCTTCTGCTGGATGAGATGTTGGTGCCTCGTACTCAAGAGCAAATAGACAGGAGCTCAGCGAAAGATGAGGAAAAAAACCCCAGCAATACTCAGAGATGCTTAGTTCATAGGTCTGGTAACTGCAGAACATCTGCGGAAGGAACTGGCTTTCTTCCCCTCGAAAATATGAGTGTTTCCCTGACAACTCTGCAGAGGCACAGTCACCGTGAAATCAGCTGGTTGCTTATTTCTCTAGAAAAAGCAGCTCAAATATGAGTTATGCTTCAGAGTCTGACACCCCAATACCCAGTTTACAGGTGAGGAAACAGAACCAATGCCCATCAACAGTGAAATATACTGATTTAATTTAATTGGATTTTAATGCCTGCCCTGCATTACCTTTCCCTGTTGTACCTTGTTTGCTTGCCTGTAACTCATGTACACACTTTAAAAATCCCTAATGTGCAGTTACTCCTGCTCACCTCAACAGGCATGAAACACACAAACAGCAGGGTACCTGCTCCATTTATAGTATATGACCAACTAGCTGAGGTTTTCCCCGAGTGATTAATAACACTGGAGTCTGAAGTGCCTGCCCGGCAATACTTTAAGAAATGCGTTTTTTTGTAGTAAAAAACCCGCCATCCTCTGCCTCCCCTGAATATCTGAAAAATTGAAGTGCCTAGACTCATGAGGTATTTCTGAAAAATCCTGCCCAATTGCCGCGTTCAGTACACAAAATACGCTGTAAATCCCAACTTTGTTTTTAATGAGGAACGGTGACATGGTTAGAATAAACACCTGTTAGTTGAGTAGACAATTGATGACAGCAGTTTCTCTTAAACAATCACATTCACAATAAAGGTTAAATGACTTACCTGTAAATTTTAAATTTGTGTGTGTGTGTATATATATATGTATTTTTAGATATTATTGTATCCTAAAGAAAAATTAGCATGTAAGAAATCTGTGGGGAGAATAATGTACTGTGGTACATCATAAAAACTGATGTGCTGGCAGTTCCCCCTTACATGAACAGACTGCTGTGCTTCTTGAACTATCTTGTTGAACTAATGAGCCTGAGTATGTTGAAAGTTAGGTGTTAGTCTCATAATCCTGAATATACCAAAATGCTGGTTAATGTCTCTATTGCCAGTCTCTTTCAAAGTTACCATCACAAAACCCCAAATACATTAACGTTCCATAACCAATCCTCTGGTTTGAGACTATTGTTATTCCTCGTTGATAACATGTTTTTTCCCCAAGGAATATACTGAGATTAACACCAGCTGAGCATAATTAGTATCTGATAAGCTTTAATAAGTTAGTGTGCTGTAATAGGGTACTGTGTAGCGTTAATTGTATTTACAAGTGCAGATTTTATTGCATATATCAAATGAATCTGGATAAATTTTCTGTAGTGGAAAATTATGGGAAGATAACTTCTAAAATAAGCGGTTTTTAACTAGTAGATTGCTTTTTACTTAGGAAAGGGTGAAAGGGGAGATTAGAGATTAAAAATAAGGACAAAGATATTTCTTAATTTCAAAAAAATTAGTATTATATTTGTACTTACTGAATCAGTCACTTTGCAGAACACATCCATGTGTTCACACTGAAGGAAGCGCACCTTATGAGGTGGCTGTTACACTTCACCTTAAGAGAGATGTACTTTCTTTTTGGTAATTATAATACACGTATTCAGATGGCAGCTCTTGTCCTTCCTAATGCTGCTAAAAGAGTATTTCAAAATAAACCTCACATTGAACTTAACAGCTGGAGTAACCACATTCTTGAGGACTTTGTAAATACACTTCTTTTTCCTATCTTGTAATTAATTGCACTGTGGCAAATGCAAGACAGAGTCTCGTTTCTTTGTAGTATACATAATTTCATCTCATAGACTTCTTTTTTCTTCTTTTCATTCTTTCTGTTTGAAGTCTGGAAGTCTCTTTTTTTTCCCCCCCTTCAGGCTTTACAATGCTAAAGTCCTTGGTGATAATTTAAGGACTCTGCCACTAGTTTCAATTTTAGCACCTTGTCACAAAAAAACGCAGGTTCTATAGGCAAGATAGAGCTCACAAGAGGTACTTACCTGGTAAAGTCACAAGCCTTAGCTGTGGCAAAGCTCTGCCCGGCCGCCTTTCGTCTTGCTGCCAGAAGGCATCATAGCCCAGAGCTCCGGCTCTTCCTGCGCTGGACGGGCTGCTCGCCTCCATCCGAGAGACCAAGATACACTTCAGGAAAGAGACGACCACGGAAAGGAAAGTCGCCGTGAAGGAGCTACATTTGACAGATTCTCTAATATGTGTTAAAGCAATATTATTTTAGCTGCCGGTCACAGTTGCTGAGAAGAGGGGAGCGAAGGGACAAGAAGCATGAGTGTGGTACAAGCGGAGGGAAAGGGGGTGCGCCACAGCGAGGGCTGGCTGTCTCTCCATCCCTTTCCTCCTTGAATCACTGAAGCTGGAGTACGGCCCAGGACGTGGGAGAGATTCATATCTTGTGACTTCCCGTCCCCTGCCAGCAGCTGGAGAGGGCCGCAGCGATCTGGAAACTTAACGTATGGGGACTTGTTCTGGTTTTGGCTGGGATGGAGTTGATTTTCTTCCTATTAACTGGTATAGTGCTGTGTTTTGGATGTAGTATGAGGAGAATGTTGATAACACACTGATGTTTTCAGTTGTTGCTAAGTGCCCTCCTAGTCCAAGGACAGCTCCCATGCCTACTGACTGAGCTAGGTACACAAGATGGGAGGGAACATAATCAGGACAGCCAGCCCAGCTGGCTAATGGGGTATTCCATACCATGTGACATCATGCTCAGTATATGAATGGTAGGCGTGATCCAGGAAGTACCGATGGCTACTTGGCTATCGGTCAGCGCGGGTGGTGAGCAATTGCATTGTGCATCACTCATTTTGTATATCCTATCATTGTCATTATTATTTTCCCTTTTCTGTTCTATTAAACTGTCTTCATCTCAACTCACGAGTTTTTCTCACTCTCACCCTTCCGATTCTCTCCCTGTCCCACTGCGGGGTTGGGGGGGAGTGAGTGAGCGGCTGCGCAGTATTTGGCTGCCTGCCAGGTTAAACCACGACAGGACTTAGCTTAGCCTTCTGAGATGTGTACTTTCAGATCCTGATATCTAGGGTTTAAACTCTGAATGAGCGTTTGAAAACATCCTGCTAGGTGTTGCAGCTGGCAAAATGCCATGGTGCAGAACATAACCTGCAGCAGAGAGGCTGATTTCACCTAGCCAAGCCATGGCAATAGCAGCTGTGATGGAGCAGGCCGCTACGCACTCAGCAGCTGAGTTTGAGGTGGTGAGGACTAGGATGAAAAGAGACACAAAAGTGACCATGCTTTGGTTCTAGCTGAGTCATGAAGAAATTCGAATGAGTCCAGAATGTCTTGGGAATGCCAGATCTGGTTCTTAGCAAGCTGGACAATCCATTACTGCCCAGAGCAGGCAGTCATCCATTCTGCTCAGGTTTGGTAACTTCATTTCATTCTCTCAAGAGGCCTTTCTCTCTTCTCACATAAAAAAGTTTTTGTGCTGTAGACACTGCAACTCTGCAGAGCCTTGGTGTCAGTCAGAAGAGATTGAGGTTGCTGTGCCAGGCTGTCATGGGCTACACGAAATGAACTTAAGTAGGTTACCATAAGCAACTCGGCTGTTGGTAGATAGGTTCTCCATAGATTCTCTGAGCCATATGTTGGAAAAGAGTCTACCTGTTGGTATTATGAATAGTGGAACTGAAAGAATTTATTCCAGGAACAATGCACCAGAAATAACTTTTTTGTTTGTTTTTTTTTTTTTTTCTCTTTGTTAAATGTAGCATATGCCTTAAATCAATGAGTTCTGTCATGATGTAGGAATTACTTGGTGAAATTCTATGGCTTGTGCAATAAAGGAGGCTGAGGTGACTAGATGGTGATAATAGTCCATTCTGACCTTAAAACTTATGCATTTAGGAAACATCTTTTCCAATCTGAGAGATACAAGGCTATATTTTAAAAAAGAATCTGCAAGGCTGTGTATGCCTTTCTGGAAGCATCTTGCCATTTTTCATTTTCTCCCTGTTAGAAAGGCTGATTGTCATTCCATTATAATTTCTACTTTGTTACTATTAATGTTAAGAGCCTGATTTTGGTATATTAGATACATTCATTTATTATGTTTTATATATAGCCATATGCCTGTCAAATACTGAATATAACAGGCAAACGAGTAGAGAAAGTAAAGCAAAAATCACATCCTTTCTTTTGCTATTCCTGTTAACACTGACGGATATTTTGGAGACTCAGAAACCTAAAATAGACCTTCTTTCAGATTGTGCTACCCACCTTCTTTGCTTGATTCCCCCGAGCCTGGGTTCAGTAGGCTTTCTTCCACTGATTCACTGTTCTTTGGATCAGCCCCATATTGCATTTTATGACTGCCAGCTAAGTAATGTTGGGGTACACTGGGGTCCAAGAGAACAGTGAAGTGTTCAGATAGGTCTTACAAATGGGGTCGAAACAAAGGAAGAAAAGTAAAAGCTTGCTTCAGAGGAGAAAGGCAGTAAGACTGCCTCACTTTTGGGGATTAGTACCTAGCAGTCTATAAATTGGCTTGCATCAGACAAGTACAGCACAAAATGTACTGCACAGAAGAGCAGCTATTGTGTACAGTAGCCACTTCACTGATTGCAATCAATGTCACAAATTAGAGTGATTTCCTGGCTTGAGATGTGTCAGAGCTAAAGTTTGTGTTGTGAATCATGCTGTCTGGACACCTAGCTTCTAGGAACTCTGTCTTACCCTCAGCAATTTTCACTTTTTGTCTTTCATTTTTTGCAAACGGATCTGTGCTCGCTTTTACTGTGTAAGTGTGGACTGCTCATAATTGCATCCAAGTAGTATTCAATATTAAAAAGAAGCTCCCATCATTGCTTCTTTAGCTTGTATTGAAATATATCTTTTTTTTTTTTCCAGCAGCAGAATTTCTGTTCAGAAGTGGCAGATCTTTGTCAACATTTTCCAGAAGTTTGAGCTGAAATTTTAATACTCCCTCGTGCTTGCCTCTTGTTGCCTTATTCCTGTTCCAAATGCCTGATGATGGCTTTTCCATGCCAGTCAAATGTTGTCCTAATATTCGTGTCATGCTCTGAACACCTCTTCTGCTGCATCCATTTGGTTAAATCCAATTGTAAAAGTAATGTTTTGCACACTGTTTCGCTCATAGTTTTTATATTTTGCCAGGTGGGTCTTCAGCATTCACATGAGGACAAACGCGCAGCTTCTCTCTGCACTGAAGTAGTATGGTGTAATTAGAAACATTTGGTCTATATACAAGGAGATTAGTGAGGAGCTGCTTTCTTGTACCTTGCAGCAATGCGCTGTTTCAGTGGATTAAGAGCATCCACATCCATAGCGTTAATGAAGACGCAGTGCACAGTAAACTCATGCTTCAGCTTACCTGTTACTCAATTTTTGTAAGAGATCTCTGGCATTTCTTAATGGGGAACAATTAAATGAATGATAACTAAACCTTCACATCAAAAAGCAACAAATGGAAGTTAAGCACAATTATTTCTTTGAATGAATCATAGAATCATAGAATCATAGAATAAGGTTGGAAAAGACCTCTAAGATCATCAAATCCAACCGTTAACCCAACACTACCATGCCCACTAAACTATGTCCCTAAGCGCCTCACCTACCCGTCTTTTAAATACTTCCAGGGATGGGGACTCAACCCCTTCCCTGGGCAGCCTGTTCCAAGGCCTGACCACTCTTTCAGTAAAGAAGTTTTTCCTGAAGTCCTCAGTAACGCCGGGCAAAAGCAAAAACGCAGCAGACTCCCGGGAGGGACGAGGAATGCAAGACTCGTTTTTTTTTCCCCACCCCGCAGCTGGGGCAGGGCACAGCAGCGCGGGTTGCTGGAGAATTTCCTTCCAGCTCCAGACTAAACAGCCCCAGTTCCCTCAGCTGCTCCTCATAAGACTTGTGCTCCAGGCCCTTCACCAGCTTCGTTGCCCTTCTCAACGGGGCAGGCACTTCGGTGTTGGATGAGCTGTTATTGAAGTAAGTGGAGATTAGTGAGATAGGTAAATGACATAATTAATTTCCTAATAATTTAGGAATTGTTAGGTGTGGGTCTGTCTGCACTGCAGAGTTGAGTTCTTGCTTGCCTTAGCTTTTCTCCTGGAGTCACTTCTTCCACTTTTAAGGATGCTTACAGTAGGTGGAGGTCTACTCTAGAGCTTTGAGCTAATTTTCACTAGATCTCAATGTGCCCACTTGGAATAAGGATGCATAAATCATTCTCCTGTTGACAGATTTTCCACTGCTTTTCCATAGTAATTAGTATCTCCTGAAAGTGGCGGAACTTCCTCTGCAATTCACTGCAGAGGTTTCTAGAGTAGTCACCTCATTACAAAGCAAAGAGTCATGGGGGACAGCCTAGAACATTTAGTGAGGCATATGGAGGAGTGTTATACCGATACGGAAAGGTTATCTCCTTGGTATTATAGCAACTGTTGCTCTAATGAAAGGCATGTCTGTAGTACGCTTCTCAGACTAGCTCCAGAGCTGCTGGTATATCTTCTCAACGGCTGGCAGCACCTTCTCAAGATCCTAGCGTGGGTAGCAGATGTCTAGCTGGCTTCAGTGCCATGCTCATGCAATGCTTCGACTTCTTGTCCTGAATGTGGCTGGGCTGGGCGGAGAGGTGGCTGGGCACCCTCCCTGCTGCAGCAGAGCGTCTGCTAAGCTGAGCTGAGCATTCAGCCTGGCTGCTGTGAGCTGGTTACCTGCACTACTTCTGCCATGAAGACCTAATCATACAATGCCATTGGCATGGATGGGAATAGGATCTAGTCTCTTTACCTATCCACTGGTCTCCATTGTGTTGTCAGTTTAATGACAGTTTTTCTCCTAGTCTTGTTATTATCTTTTACAGAAGTTCATCACAGTTATAGGTCTCCATCTCCCTTAGTTTGTTTTGTTGGTTTTTTTTTTTTTCCCAGTGGCATGAGCTCTAGTGTCACAGATATTACAAGTACATTTAATTGAACTCTAAGTGCTAAAAAACTGATCCATTGATTAAGAATGTTGTATTTCATTTGCTAAGAGGAAATTGCAGCATCATAGGACTCCATTGTTTGGTCCAGAAGTAGCTTCTCATGTTCCCTAACATGTGAATAAAACTTGTAGGAACATTTGACATATAAGCCATTTTCCCCAATATAACTTGAATCAAAGTTTAATACTACCAATCTTCAGCTTTCTCCAACCCCTACACTTTAGCATGTAAGTGAGAAGAAAAAGTAAAAAGCAATGCATAAGGGAGAGCCAGATCATTACCCATCATACAAAGGTTTGGAAAGGAACTCTTTATGCAAACAGCTGTCACTGGCCACAGGAAAACAGGAGGATGACACTTTGCACACTTGCACTCCTACCTCTCTTGAGCTCGTGATTTCTGAAGGACTCTGTGGATCTGGGAATCTACTAATGAGAATGAAAAAGGAATGGACTTGGAGAAATACATTATACTGTCTTCTGGCAGAATGTGGTCATTTCCTGAAGCAGATTAAAAGAAAGGATTAGCAGAACACGGCTCAGAGAATTCAAATGGTGTGGTGGTGTGGATCAAAATCCAGAAGACCATTTTGCAACCTCTTAAAAATAGAGGAGGGTGGGAAAAGGGTGAGGTGAGATGCAGAATGCAGCCCCAAATAAAAACTGTAGCAAGGAGCATGTGAGGAGTATATTTCTTCCTTACAAGGTTTAGAACTGTCTTCCTCACTAGTAAAGGCTTGTCTACCTTATTATCGACAGACAATAGCTAGCAATAGTACAATTCTTTAGCCTTACATTAATATTGACATCACTTTTAGTTGAATAGAAGTGTCCGTGGAGGAACACGCTTGTTCTACAGCAGGTCTTGACAATTTCCAAACAGAGGCAAGAACCAAATTCCAATCTGTCCCTTGATCAGATTGTTCCTGCCTCTTTGTTTCCTGGTGTATAGGGGAGATTATTAGGCAACAGATAGTTGTGTTCAGAAGTGAAAAAGTAAAATAAGAGTATCACTGCTTTTAAACAGGTGCTTCCAAGCTTGTGGATAAGGCTGTAGTTGTGAAAATGTCATCCTTTTTGTTATATTAGTTTGTCAAGAACTGTAATCAAATATAATGAGAAGATATAATCAGTGTGGCTCCTAAGAGGTAGAGTTACACAGTGATCCACATGATTTCCAGCTTGAATGCTGTGTTAGGAAATCAGAGGCCAAACAGGGAAGAATATGGGAGCAGTAGCCAAGCAGGAGAAAGGATTTAAACTAGGAGGACGTGTGCCCCGATTCCAAGGGATGTCACAGCTTTATGCAAAAAGATGGGAAAGTATGGTGGAATGGGAAAATATTTCTAAGTTACTTTCTGGTGACAGATAAAAGCAATGTTACATGATATAAGACCTTAAAGACAGCATGACTTTGTACCCCCAGTGGAGTTTGTAGACAGTTCTCTGCTTTAAAATGTGTAGCTTGGGTCTGCCTATCTTATTTCTGACTGCAGTGTGATAACTTTCATCTCTTTTGTATTACCATTTTAGTTTGCTTTCATTCACCTTCTAACATACTGTCTGACCTTTCTTCCCACATTGTGACACATACTGTCTGGTATTTAAATTATTGCTGAAAGATATTCTGGCATAAAATCTCCATTTATTTAGTTTGGGCAGGCGTATTCATTTCTATAAGAAGGCTCAGGAATCCAAGCCCCAATTTGATTTTGGTCTTTGCCTCATTTCCTGTGCTTAGTATTTGTGTGTATATACATGTTCTTTTTTTCCCTGCTCCATTTAGTGAATAAAGTGAGCATTCTCTTGTATCAGAGGAACATTTTTGACCTTTAGAAATGCAAAATTAGTAGAATGTAGGGAAGTTGCATTGAGTTAGTGAATATCTTTTATATCTCTATCTAGAAAATCCCAAACTGAGATAATGACTGAAAAGTTCACAAACACAGATTCTGCAGTGCGCATGGGGTTTTAAATACCTGCTTCAGCTTTCTGCCATGTGGTCGATTTAGACACATGATGGGATTTATTTAAAGGGACACAATCAACTAGAAAAAACCCGTGCTGTCTGAGTGTAATTATAAGTAACAACTAAGATTACTATAATTGAAAAAAGTTAATGAAAAAAATCTCTGCTTTTTTGATTGGTTTACTCTGTGCATTTGACAGCTCTTTGTAATAATTATAATACCTACCTTTTATACAGCACTTTTCACTAGTAGACCAGAGAACCTTTACAAAAATATAGTCCATTTCCTTCTATGTATAGACAGTTTCTCTGTTTCCTCCACAGTCAGTCAATTTCTTCCTGTCTGAAAGACTTTTATAAACATCAGCTCAGAATCAAGGAAAAAATCCAAAGCATTTTATGAAATGACAGATGTACTATTTAAAAAAAGATCACTATCAGCTGGGTTTAATTAGCCACATTATAAAGAAAAGGTTGAAAATATCTTTGAGATTGTAAAATTGGAACATGAAGTTGATCATTTAGTATCTTAATAATTTAGAATCTGTCTCAGATTTCTGACGTTCTTAAGTTATTTTCTGAATTCCATTAAACTCATTTAGTGTTGTATTAGGTATTCAAGAAGAGAATGTCACAAAGTACTACCAAAATTATAATATGCATATTAGAAATGAATTGACTGGGCATCCTTTATGCTCATAAAGACAAAGACACCTAGAAACAAAGGCTTTTCTTTCCTACTTTCATGAAAACCAGTATTTTCTTTCTCCTTTATCTCTATATTTCCTAATTTAGAATCCTGAGTTCTTAATTGTTTGCTGCTATTGTGTTCAAAACCTTGCATTTCCAGCTTGCACTGAGAAAATGTCTAGACTCTTGAATGCAAAGTTTGTGAAGATCGTTGCCTTTGTGGAAGAATGCGCGTTAAATGCCTCTGAGCTGTTTAAGTGGTGAAATAAATATATGGAACAATGTTTGGTACCTTTTGCTTTTCAGAAGACTTTAGATCTCATAACTATACTCTCTTAAAAGCTTTTGCCATACACTCAGCAGCATGTTCTGCTTTTTTGTTAGATTCATCTTTTTGGCCTACTTTTCAAACTATATTTTAACTGGAACTCAAACTCTTTTCCCTTTCCTCCTATTTGCTGAAGCTAGCAATCCCATGCTGAGTAAATAATCTATAGTCCATGATCTACTATCCTATCAGCCTTGTTATCCTGGCTCCAAACCCCAAAATGTTGGATATCTAGCTGGTAAGTATTCCCAGGAAGGCTTCCTAATGACCTTCCCCACTGGTTACTATCATCATTGCTTATACACAGATAGAACTACCTTGTAATACACTGACTATATTTGGAAAAATTAATTGGGAGTTCTTATGGTGTTTTTGTTAGGAAAAGTGACATTTTTAAAGTTAAGAAAAATATCCCAATTCACTATCTTTCATTAGATATAACAAAACATTGCTAGAGAAAATTTATTCCCAGATGTAATGGTACTTCATTCTCTTGCAATAAAAGCAGCTTGGGATCCAAATCAATCAGCAGATGAGATTATTGCCGTCATTTGGTTGCCCTGCCATTTTAAAAATGTTTTTGACTGCATTTATAAAGTATTTAATATATGCTTAAGTGTAGTGCAAACATACCATTACTTATTAAATTACAGAATATAATGAAAAAAAGGTTTATACTTACATTAAATATCAAGAGGATGGAAATGACTCTCTACAATTGATAAAATGTTATTTCAGCTCAGCTGGGAAACCTACATATAAACCTGTCAGCTTAGTAATCTAATTTTAAAAAAAATTGTAGACTTCTGAATGGGCTAGATAGAAAAGTTTATAACTTGGTCACTAAGGGCTTAACAAAATGTCTTTCTTCAAGTATAAGAATGGGTGGTGCAGTTCTTTTATTATTTTTTGTTGTCTCTGGATAAATGCAGAACCAATAAGACCCTTAATATGCAGGAGGAAATGAAGAAAACCAAACTGCTCTGCATTGCTGACTGTCCAGGCACGCAGGTGCAGACAATGTCCTTCCCTTTGTATGTCTGTGACACTGAGCTTTCCAAAATGAGCGCACACTTATGTCTAAGCCAGCCATAAAGCTAGAGCTTAAGTGTGTCTTTAATGATGCACAAGATATAGGTGTCTTGAAATTTATCAGGTTCCCCTTTCCTATTAGTCAGGAGGCTAGAAAACACTAGAAAAGGTCTTTTATACACAAATTGCCTAACTAATTACACTGCCAACTTTGCAGCTATGGCAACTGATCGACTGATTTCACCTGAGAGTTACGAATTCCTTGTTTAAAGCTGGAAACTGTGATATGTGAAAAACCTGAGGAAAGGTAAACGTCTCGGTAGAAGTTGCTGAAACGAGTCCTCGAAAGGGCTACTCTGGTACACTGGAAGGGCTTTTCCGAGCGCCAGGACCAAGGTTGAAGTGGCACACTGAGGTGCCACCTGGCACACTCCATTTGCAATGTGGATGTGGGGTCCTACAGCAGCGAGCTCTTTACACGTGCATGGTGGATGACTCGGACCATGAACAGCTGCAAATCTAGTAATGACCAAAATGCGATGTGGATGTATAGTTGTAGAATAATAACATCACTGCAAATTAGATGGCTGCCTTTCCCTCATTGCACTGCCTTGTTCCATAATGTGAGAACTCCATGTTCTCGTGGAGGACAATGGCAAAAAATCCTGACCACACCAACATCCATCTGTCTCTGACTCTTTCAGACATGTATCATCTATGGAAACATGAGAAAGGAGCAAGAACTGAGCCTCCAATAAAACTGGA
The DNA here is from genome assembly GCF_000690835.1 of Fulmarus glacialis. Classification (NCBI taxonomy): domain Eukaryota; kingdom Metazoa; phylum Chordata; class Aves; order Procellariiformes; family Procellariidae; genus Fulmarus; species Fulmarus glacialis. Next base: position 15,947 of record NW_009230269.1, read on the forward strand.
GAGACTTTCTTTGTGCAAAACAATTATGGTAAGAACTCATTAATCCCTCATATACAGGAAAGCTGATCAGGATCTGACCATAACCTAGACCTCACCTGTGAGAAGTGCAGCGCAGAGGACAATACATGAAAGTAAGCAATCAGCTAGGTCAGAGTAGACCTATAAACATAAACGTTATATTCAATAGAGAAACATGTCCTCGTGAAATTCTATTTTTGTAAAGCCGGATTGAATGAGCCGCAATTATTTTGGCAGGATGTTCAGAGAAGGCCTTTCAAATAAATAATTTGCTGAATGTGATGAGATTTTTTTAAGAGAGCTTTTCAGATTTATTTTTTTTCACATTGCTGAAAAGACACACTGAAGCAAATGAATAATACATGGATATATAACGTGCTGTGTGAGAACTGGATTCATTCAAATCATCAGTTATCAGAAATTAGTTCCTATACCAGGGACCTTACAATTGAGAATGTAATGACATAAATCTAACCTGGTTAACTTGGGTTCTCTGTGCTGTGTAAGTGAGGAGAGATGGCACATTTTAAGTTATTTAGTTGCGCAGCTGAGCTTTCATTTGTTCTGATTTAAGTGTTCTTAAGTAGCAGTCATGTACTGAGGTTGTAAATATGATTTGGGGTACTGTGTGTTTTGAGGGCTAGTCACCAAGGTTAGCATCTCTTAGACTCCTTGTATTTAAGAATTCAAGGAACTCAGAATGATAACTTACAGAAAATTGCTAGCCTCTTCTGGAAAAAAAAAAATACGAGCTAGGGAAATGTAGCTACATACCCTTAAAATTAAAATAATCACGAAAGTGATTAGTGAAAAAGTGAAAGCCTTCGACACTGTCTCCCACAGCA
>NW_009230270.1:0-241 GCF_000690835.1 Fulmarus glacialis
GCCGCGCTGGGAAGCGTCGGGAGGAGGCGAACCGCTGCCACGGTGCCAGGAAGATGGGAGGTCTGCAGGAAAACGTTATTTCCAGGGATGATCGATCAGAGGCTGATGGCTAAGGACAAGTAATGAAGAAGGATCCGGGAACTGTAAGAGCCTCTTGCGGAGCCTGGAGGACAGAGATGTTACGGGAAAATCCTTGGCGAAGCCAAGAAACAAAGACAGATTGCAAAGCGATGAGAGCGGT
>NW_009230270.1:262-2125 GCF_000690835.1 Fulmarus glacialis
ACTTATAGTTACTTTGCTAAAGATTCACAACTGAGGAACACAGAATCAGTCTCCACTACCCAGTTGAGAGTATTGCTCAAAAGGATCAAAAACTCATAAGTATTACGAAAAATTCAAAAGATTTTGTGAGTAAACCCTTCATTAAGAAGTCCTATTCCCTGATTTTTATCTTTTTCTGAATGATTGGCCTTCAACCATTAGCTCTTTTACAGCACAAATGCAAATGCAAACATACTACTCCTCCCTCACCTTGCGTTTTCAGCTTGCCTGACCGTGGCAATCCACAGCCCCAGGTATCAGTGCACTTGACATCTTTCCGCTGTCCTGAATTCAAACAAATCCAATTAGAGCTTAACGTTAATGTTCTCCATACTGGAAGCGTTTCTGTTTCAACCTCCCGTTGTATCAATGGATTCCGCACTTCCACTGCAGCATAAAGGAACTCTCTTCTTTCACTGACGTTCTTAGATTGAGTGAAAAATTATTAGCCAGAAACCGTAGCTCTCAGATAATAGCAAAACTGACTGACAGACGCAGCATTGAATAAGTGACAGTAGTTTTAAGAAGTTCAAGGAGAATTGACGAAAAGCACAATAAGCACCGTTAACTACACACAGAAAAGTAAGACCAAGAACAGAAAGTAGGAATTAAAAAAATGATAGCGTTAAGTAACAGATAAAAGGAACCAGCAATTATTTATGAAATAAAGATGCTGACAGCTTTTGCTTTAAAGATTTCTTCTTCTGTACTATATAATTTCTACTACAACCAGACCACCAGTTGTTAAGGGGAAAAAAAAAAAAAAAATGTAAAAGCTTTTTCTGGCAACACCAAAGTGATGGATGCTATCAGTAATACATACATGCAAGTGAAAGACAGCACCTAGATCCAAGCCTCTTCTTTCCCAGCCTCTGATCAATAATTTTTCCCATTATCTTTTTATGGACAATCCTGTACATCTAAGTTTGCCAAATGCCATTAATTGCACTAACTCCAATTACCAAGACAAAATGTCTGTCAAGGAGGGATAAAGAAGACCTTGAGGTTTGCAGCTCAGTCTTAACTGGACACTCGCAACCAGGCACGGATGGGGAGATGCGGGGAGCAGCCGAGCACCAGGGGGCTCAGGCGAGGACGCCTGCGCCCTCTCAAGTCATCGGGCTGTTCCCAGAGCTCGTCCCCAACCGGACAAGGTCCGTTTCACAACCTTGAAGGGGACAAGGTGAGGGAATTAAGTTAACCCATCTCTTTTTAAAAAGAACATACTTTTTACTTCTCTATTTATTTCAAATTATGATTTTCTAACATAACTTCAGAAATTTTGCATGAAATCCTAACTCAAGTCAACGGCAACCCCCCACCCCACCCCTGAATTAATAAGGTCTGCCTTTCGTTTCCCGAATCCAGCACTTTTTGGGCCAGGCTGGGGCAAAGAACAGAAATGCAGCTGGTGACCAGCCTACACACTTCTGCCAAACCTGGCCTGGCCAGTGACACCACGTTTACAAGCTGATTATGGGTTATACTATTTTATTACCCCAGAGCAAGCCTTCTGCACCACTTCTCACTTCCACAGAAGGCTTCCATGCCATCCACGCCACCTTTCTCCCACCAAATGGCCAGCGGGTACCCAGGGCTGCTCCGTACCCGTCCCCCACAAGCCCGCAGCTCTTCCCAGGCCGTCCGGAGCTGGCTCGTTTATCCATTTAACACACTCCATCTACTTCAGTCTCCTCTACAAAATTCTGAATCCACATCTCCGCAGTTGCCCGGGTTTGATGCAAGCCCAGGGCTTCTTAGCGGCCACCCTCGGCTCTGCAGTGAGACCAGTGCCCCTGGGCTGCGGCCACCCCGGCACCAGCG
>NW_009230270.1:2286-6157 GCF_000690835.1 Fulmarus glacialis
CTTACAGTTTTAATAAAGAAACGCTGGCCTTTCCGCTTGTAGGGATTAAAGCTGCCTTCTCATTTTGGTTACTTGTAATTTTCCTGCCCTGCTACAGGTGTCATTAAAGCAGGATGCATCGCCCCACCAGCCGCAGCCCGCCGGGACGGCTCCGCCGGCGCTCACCAAGGGGACGGCAGCTCGAGCCCCGCTGCCAGCAGAGCGCTGGCCCTCTGCCTGCTGCCGTCCAAAGGTCACCTCTGCACTCCTAACGCCGTATCTCGGTCTTCACGAGAATGTCAATTAACTGAGAGCGTGGAATAATAAAAAAAAAAAAAAATTAATAAAAAAAATAAAACAAACCTTGGAGAAAACTACTTATCTAATTCGAACTGGAATTTCATTAGTATCTGATTTAAATACCCCTTTAACAGGAGTAAATAAAAATCTTATTAAAACAAACAGAAGTGACTAGGTAAGACAGCAGAGCTAAAAATAGACACATTTAGCCCTCATATAAGTATTCACAATGTCACTGATTGAAAGGAAGCTGCATCTATTTACAGCAGACCTGAATGTGGTCCAAAATGCTGATGTAGACTCTTTCTAGTAGGCAAAATAGCAAATTAGAAAACAAAAATATCAAGCTGTTTCCAAATCCTAACTAAACGTGCTGTGTATAAATACGGAATAATGACAAACAAATAAGTAGCGACATCTGCACCAGAATCAGCACAAGCTCGTTTCCCGTCAGCTGCGGCTAACGGCTCCGACTCCCAGGCAGAAAAAGCTTCAGCGCAAGATTCCCCGGATCCCCTCAGGAACACGCACCGGTGCTCTGCAAACCCCGCAGCGCAAGGGCTTTTCCTCATTTAGGGCACTTCAAGGTCTCTGCCCTAAGTCCCTCCAAGACCTCTCCTGATCTTTCTTACTTGGCTGAATCCAGACAACAGCATGAAGAGGAGCGTAACCAGAGGGACATCTGCACGCAGTGTCACCGCAGACACCTCGTCCCCAGAAAAGCCTCTCGTGCAGAACTGCCGAGGAAGCTGCAGGACAGCATGCAGTAACAGCAAAACGTCACCAACACGCCGTAGTGAAATTACTGTATGTTTATGTTTAAAACCCACTTGTAGTTTTTTCAAGCATCTGAAATGGCCCTCACCTGGAGGCAAGGCTTTGTTACCCCTCCATGAAACGGCGCAGATCCGCTGAGCTCTTCTCCAGCGCGGTCCGTAGCCTCTGCACAACAGGGAGCCAGGACCAGAAAGAGGGGATCACGCTTGGCTTTTCTGCTGGAAAATTACCATTCCTCCCAATTGCCATCTCATGGTTTATCCCTTTTACTTTATGTCTCAAGTAATGTAGAGCCCACCATCGGTACAAACACCACATCTGGGTCTTAGACACAAAAAGTTAGGGTAGAGGTCTATTATTAAACCATATAAAAATTGCAATTCAAACCAGCCTGCAGTTGTTATAGAATATCCAGTCAAGTTCAAAATCTTGTTCTGTATGGTATACGCACTCAGTTGCCATAGCACAAGATAATTAAGACCACCTAAAAGCTCCAGAACTGAGAGAACCACCGATTTCCTTGTTCAGGAACAAAGAGACTTGCTACTACCAGGGAAAACTCATCTGTGTAGGAATCACAGCTTTGGCTAGGTACAAAGCCACAAAAATCCTCACAGCCCAGAAGGCATTACAGATTTCACAACTTTTCTTTCCAATTATGAGCTATTTGTCCTTAACCTATTTTTCCTAATAGAGCCTAATGTACATTCACTTTTCATTAAAGATAATACATCATAATAAATTAAAACATATCTTTGTGCATAAAAAGCAGGGTGAAAGAACAAATTATATTTTACAAGATGGGACTTGCATACGATGGTGAGGAGTGCAGAACGACTTCCCTAGAACGGAATCAAACTGAGCTCAAATTAGTCTGTAAGTTGCCAGGTAGCTTGTTTAATGACGTCTATAAATCATTATATGAAAATAAACTTTGGGTAAAAGGTTTCAAGTGCCTTCAGAGAAAATCCTTATTTCCAGGCATATTTTCCAATAGCTTTTCACCCAGTGAAATCACTAACACTTGTTAAAACTTGGTCAGCCATCTTCCCCAATGCTAGACCTGCACATGCCTTAAAACACGCCTGAGAGCAGCAACAGGAGCAGAAGAGCAGAAACGTGCACGCACATTTCAGCGCAGCGGAGGAGCATTCCCACATTCTGTGTCAAACCTCAATACAGACTTACAAGGTAGAGGATCTTAAGCAGCTAATGTAGTGACTTACTGAGAGCATTCAATCATTATTCTGCTTCAAGCCCAGAAGAACAGTTGGGAGCAAAATACTCGAGGTGGATTACAGAGTCTGCATTTCAAATGGGAAGCACATGGTAAACACCCTTCCACGTCCTCTGACAGCAGCCAGGAGTTCAGCACTTTCAAAGGGTAGGACCAGCAGCTGTCAAGATGTCAAGTGGAGGCACACCAATTGAAACGATAAAAGGATTTCTAAGGAAAAGGAGAATGTGCTCTATTTTTAACACGGAGCTGTAAATCATTAAAAAAGTGATGTCTGTGCTTCACCCACTGCAATTGGCACTGGATCTTTGCCTCAGAAAACCCCTCCACCACATATCATCCTAAGACCTTCATGAAATGTACCTCTGAATATTGAACATGCAATAGATCATTTTTTAAAGCCATGAAAAGAAAAGAATGCAGAAAAATTATATCTGAACCACATTTAGTACGTATCTTTCATACTCTAGTCTCTCTTAACATGCAGAATTCCAGTCGACTAAAGCAGATTTATACATACATTGAAAGTGAAGTATCGAAGGCATTCAACATATCAAAGGTGAAAGAAAAAAAAAAGGGTTGCACATAAGAAAAAGTATCTCTAAAAGACCGAGGACTAGTATCACTAAACAAAGATATGTAAAAATATTCTAATTTTTAAAAGGAAAACTAACTACAGAATGGAAGCATTTCATTTCAATCAATCAGTTATTGCAAAGAATGTGATTAAATTCCTTCACTAAAGCTCATCAGGAAATATATAGCACTTGAGGTTTTGTTCTTTTTTCACTTGTAAATAGAAGAAACTCCCACAGCTTTTACAAGCGGTATTAGCAGCTACTAGCAAGCTATTAGCAAGCTAACAAGTATTAGCAGCTTAAAAACATCGTTTGTTATTTGTTGTATCTGTTCTTTCCCCACCTCACAAGAATATTCAGTCCCTATGAAGGACGTGACAGTTGCTATTTTCTTCATCAGTATTTTTCCATTATACAACTTTTTAAAATTACTCACATAATGCAAGCCAATATCCCTTTATTACTGCAAAGCACGCTATTTCTTTTGACATGCTCCGAGTTATGAAGTGTTCACTGTTACGAGTTATTTAACACGCAAAGTACACTGGGAGGTGTATTTCTACTTCTTAGAAGGGGCCTACACCTGTGTGTGTTTTTTCTTGGGGGTGAGAGGGGTGAGAGGATCCTTTAATGAAGACATGGAATAATTTCACAACAGAAGAGTATTCTCAAGTCTCTGATGCCAGTATTCACCTCAGCAAGTACTCTTCAGTATCTTAACCACTGTAAAGAATCCAACTGTTCTGCAATAGCATCTAGGAAGACTGTTGTACTGTGGTTAAAATCAAAACACAAAACCAGTAGTATTCAGTTCGTAAATACACACAGCACTTAGGTAAAGAGGAGCAAAACCACTAAAACAACAGCGACAGAGCACAGATGATTCTCCTGCATGAATTTTAAAGCCTTCCTCTGGTTAACTGTGCACTCTAGGAGAGAAGAAAGCTGCTGAGAGCTGGAGGTTCAGAAACAGATGGCTCTACTTCTCTTCAGACTCTTT
>NW_009230270.1:6188-7316 GCF_000690835.1 Fulmarus glacialis
ATTATTGACAGAAGCATCTAGAAGCATTAAGAAGCTGTTTTGCATATCTCTGAACCTACCTATCCAACCACCGCAGACATGCACACGTTTGAGAGCAGCGTATCATGGAGGCACTGGCTGGACATGATGTGTCAGTGGAAGGAGGCCAGGAAAGAGAGAAGCAACTACCCTATAAGGTTACTGCTCTGTTCCCCTACGGAGTTTGAAGATTCGGAGGTCTGACGGTGTACATTACTCACCTCCTGACAGTGCACCAAGTGACGTTCTGCAGCAAGAACCTCGCAAATCTGGACCAATTCCCCGGGGGGCTTGCAAGCTGTATTATGCACCGTTCTTTTATAGGGCAGATACGGGTATAGAACAATAAAAGCATCTGAAAGGCTTATGGTAAATATCCACATCTGTTCTCTGCTCTACAAACGCATTCGTGAGATAATTGATAGCCAGAGCTCTCCAGCTTCTCTGCTCTGCCACTTTCTAACGGCTCCATCTCTTAAAAGCACTGCTGAAAGTTAGAAGACTTAACAGCTTCAGTAATTTAGATTCTACTTACTCTTCTCCTGGTTTCTGAGCTCTTCTCCTGTTACTGATGAGTTATCCCACTGAGATAAATGAGTAGCACTGGCAGGACCAGAGAATCTGCTTTATTATTAGTACAGAGCTATGCAGGTAAATCTCATTAAAGTTGTTATTATGCCACGTTACAGACATGGAAAACTAATATTTACCTATTGCACAGTGGTGTTCAGAGGCTTAATTGGTCTGTGAATTGTTTGAAGACACATTGATAAAAACTCCATGGGAGTGCAACTGTTTCGGATCGACTGAGGAGGGGGAAATCAAGACTGTGCACCATCCCTGTTTGTACACAAGTATAAATATCAGAAATGAGCTAAGAAAGCTCAATGAGTACACGCAGACAGAAAACACTGTCTTTGGTGTGGAAGTCACTTTGCGCTGTATTAAGGATGGGTTTATGACATTTTAGCTCAAAGCTTTCCAGACTGGTCTTCGCAAGCCCTCCTTGGCAGCGGGCGGTGGACCCGGCAAGCCCCGAAGGCGTACAAACAGCTCACCCAGCAACGGACTAAGTGGGGAGCCCGGCTACCCTCGGCCCGTGCCGCGCCT
>NW_009230271.1:0-21086 GCF_000690835.1 Fulmarus glacialis
ATTATTCTATGACTCTATGATTCTATGATATCCTGCTTTGCTGCTCACTTCTCTTGATCTAAACATCCTCAGTGGCTTCCACCCTTTGCCATGGCCATGTTCCCTATACTCTGATCCTTGTTACCATCCTCTGGCCTCCTCCTCAAATAACCTTGGAGCCCACCTGCCACCCACTGCAGTCAAAGAGAAGATGACCTCTAGATGGTCCAGCCTTTAAATACAGGCTTCCCAGGCTGCACTAAACCAGCAGCTTTTCTCTTCACATGGAGTCTGTGATCAGAGGGACTTGTCCATTGCATCCAGTCTGGCTGTATTTTTACTGTTCAAGCAACAAACTAAGCTTTGGTTGAAAGCATTTCCCTAATATTTTGGTTTCCTCTTCAGTTCCTGTTCCCCTGTTTTGTTTTGTTTAATATCTCAGGATGATTCAGAAACTCACAGGAACCCAAAGGGATTGCAGCCACCAGGATTTAGCAGCCCTGGAAGCGGCACAAAGCATCAATCTGTGTGTTGTGCTGTGTTTCAGATCTTGCCATCTCCTCCTGCCCGTTGCTCTGTTTCCACCAGATATTCCCATCCCTGGAGCAGAGTTGGCAGAATGAATGGCAAGACTGGTCCTGCTCCTGTGAAATCAGTCCTCCACACTGCTTTAAACTATTCTAGCAATCTGTAGTGAAAGCCACTGGTCAGCTGTGGGGGAGAGTGGTAAAAATAGCCAGAATTGCTAACTTCTAAAATGCTTATAATTCAGATCCAGAGGCCTAAAGTTTGTCAGCGTGAGGACGCCATTATGATATTGTTGAAGGTGCAAAATGGAATCCACAGAGTAAAACTAGTATAAATTTTCAAATGGACACTCTTATTTTGATGCAGGTAATCTTCTCTTGTAGAGTAGTCCAGGAAAGCAGGTTAAAGGCAAACCAAAATATATCAGCCTGTCAATGAAAGAAATGCATCTTCCCAGCAATTTGTCTTGGCAAGACTGTATTAGGTTGATTAGCTTGGTAGTCAACAGCATTGCACATCTTTTAACCTTTGCATTGAGCTTCTCAGTCATGTTCTTTTCTCTCTTAAAAAAGAAAAAGCAATGTTGGGGAAAGATGTCAAATCTTGTCTGACTCCAGATAGCAGCTGGAACACAGATAAGTTTCAACTTACAAAAACCTTTCTCCAAAAGACTTTTAAGCTGGGCTTCTATGTCCACAACTTGGTCATTTTTTTTCCTCCCTAAATCTATTCATTGCTCTAATAAAAACATTACCTCTCTCTACAAACCTTGTGTTACTTATATCCTCAGGACATCAGGGCTACAGAAACACTCCTATTAAAAAGTCAAATGAATAATACATTAAGGAGGATTTTGCTGTAAACATGTCTTTCATGTCTTGTGTTTACTTACTCGTAAAAAAACATGAAAGAGAGAGCTTTGCTTTACAGCTCAAGAGAAAGGTGCAGAGAAGGGTGACAAAGATGATAAAAAAGCGTGGAATAGCAGCCTCAGGAGGAACAATTAAATAACCTTGGACTCATTTCCAGGCTGAAGAGGAGGCTGAGGGAGTACGAGGAAGGTCTATCACACTTCTATCCCTCTCCTAAATGGTTTTCTGTTGTTTGACAGACTGCAAAGGAGCATTCCCATAGTGGCTCTCCTGGCTCTGCAGATGCTGTAAAATGAAAGAGGGACAGGGAATAAGCTCAAGGGGTGGGCTGCTGCCTGCAGGCTTCACACCCTACAATATATCCTCATGCCACATTCAAAGATATAAAACATTTGCTGTCAGGTTCCTGCTGTGAAGCACAACTCTAGCAGGCTCCTCTGCAGCCTTATTGTTGTGACCTTGACCTGAAAACAAGATAACAAAGGTGTGGAGATAATAAAGACAATGCAGATAACAAAACTGTCTCAGGACCTTGGGAACACAAGACAGGGCATGGAGAAGAGCCAGGGCTAAGTGTAATGCAGTGTGGACATAGTCAGGAACCGGTCCCAGGTGCCTGTTTTGATTTAGCAGTCTAGATACAGCCACTGGTGCAGGATCAGGGATTAATAAACATGTTTAGGTGTTTTTCCACACAGCAAAAGATTTGGTGAGTCCAAAGGTCAGAAGGCACCAGATTCTGGTCAAGAAGCAACATCATGGAGGCCCAGGTAAGGGCAGTCTACAGCAGAAAACCATCTTTTATTCCTTGCCCCATCTGTGGTCCAAAGACTCCTTTTAGATGCTGAAGTTGACTCCCAGTTCCTTCTTCCAAGTCACCTCTATTTTTCAAACATCATTATCCTGTGTTTCTAGCCACCTCTGGCTGTACTAAAACATTTTGGCCATGCGAACATTTTGGTTCCTCAAGGCAGGCCAATGGACCTGTGTGGCTGATTTGTCTTTCAGTCCCAAGCACACCGTGCCCAGTGTCATAAAGGGACCTGTAACCCTGCAGCAATGGAAACAATGCATTATAATAATTAAACCAGTGTTTCATTTCTCAGCCTGATCTCATTTTGCCTGGCTGTTGGCCTGCAGGGGCATCTCTGGGGTTTATTGCAGTGTTGCACATTACTGAGGGAGGCATCTTTGCTGCCTCCCAGCTTTTCGGGGCAATATTTCCTCTGGAGCACATGCTTGGTGCCATGTCCCAGCCTCATTTCGCATAGCAATGAGACTTGTGGAGCCATGTCTCGTGTCTATCCCTTGCTCCATACCTTTGGGACAGCTTCAAGAAGATCGGACTGAGAGCTCTGAGTATTTCACATTTCACAGAAAGAGGCAGACGGTAGAAGATGGAGACCCATCCCCATCTACAAAGGCTGCAGTTGTAAACACAACCCTTGGTAGACTTTGGAGAATCCACACAGGAGAAACCTCTGTGCTGCTGCTTGGGCCCTGCAACTGGGTGAAAGAAACCAGTCCCCTGCAGCAAATCCACAGGTAATTCGTGGAATGACTTCTTTCTTCCTTAAACTGTCAGCTTGGAAATAACCCACCCCATTTTCCTTCTGTGGGAAAACGGGAAACTGAGGCAGGAAACTTGTTCTATGCTGTTGAAGGGAAGAAGACCCCAGATTTCCTGAGCTGGGTGCTTTATCCCTGACATCGCACTGTCGTGCAACAATTTAAGCTCTGCTTTCATGGGACAGTGGCTGTAGGGAGTGGTTACAGAGAAGGAGCCCAAAAAATCCCTTTTGGCAGCTCTCGTGTAGTCTGCCAGCATCGGGACAGCCCACAGTTTCCCCCGTCTAAAACAGTTCCCCCACCAACATCAAATATTCATTTCCTTGAGGGGGAGGGAGGCCAGTCGATGTTTTGGGGAGAGGAAGAAACCAGTGTACTTGACTAGAACGTGGGAGGTGGCTAATCATGAAAGATCATGGTAGAAACCACCAGTGAAAACACAAAAGAAGACAGGATGTTATCTCCACCAGACACGATTAAGAGCATTGTTTGCATGTCAGAGAATTGGTCAATGAATTTTTTGCCTTCCAGGAGAATTGTGCTGCAGGATTTCGGTTTATACCTGAGAAAACAATCTTCTTTCTAACTGCAGGTATAAGATCGGGAAGTGGGAGGGACATATGAACCCAAGCCATACCCTGCATTTTCAGTGAGCATTGGACAGCCTTTGAGTGAGGGAGTTTGCATGATTCCCTTCCATAGACTGTCAACTCTGAAAACTAATGATGACAGGGTACTACAAGCTACAACCAAAAAGTGATGGGAAACACCTGGAGATGGACATTTCAATGAAGAACACGGATCATGTTTTAATTGCCTTCTTTATTTCTGTATTTCAGTGGGGTGCTCCTAAATCGATCATTAATCAATTGAATTCCCATGAGAAAGGGTCGGGGCTTGTTTCACTTACTTAAACATAGATGCCTGGGGCCATCTGAGATGCACGGGGTATCTGAGACATTCAGGTAAGGGTGGCTACATAGGACCTGTGCCTTTCTGGATGCATTGCTAGAAGCTGAGCGTGATAGCATGATACTCTGGCACATCTAAAATGGCACTAGACATCTATGACAGAGCAACTGTCTAGCACCGTCAAAGTCCAGGCACCCTGCTACAAAATCAGCTCCATTTTCTGCCGAGAATGTGACATTTAAGTGCAATCCAGCAAGTGATAAGCCTGTAAATGCCGAGAAAAGTTAAAGAGCAGTCTGGCACTTCACAGCCAACCAGCTAGTCCCTGAAGTAAAGTATGTTACTAACTTTTATTTTAAGCTTTTCTTTAGCAAACATAGCATGTCTGAATACAAATTATCACAAAGATCAAGATGTTCAGGTCTGAAAATACCTCACAACAACTGTCTGCTTTAACCTTTGCATATTTTACATATTTTTTCCTTCTAATCATATTCCACCCACTAAAGGATTTCAGAAGCATAGGAAGGCAATGCTTCTATAGAGGGTATTTGTTAGAACTTAATATCTGCTATAAAGTGTAGCTGGGAATTATTAGAAAGTGTCCTGAAAAAAATGTTCTTCATTAGACCTATGCTAATTCAGAGGATCATATAATTTTGAAGCAAGAAATTATATGCAAATAACACCTGTCTCATAACTGGAAAATGGCCCCAAGCCAAAAAGTTCGAGTCTGGATCTAGATCTTGCACCTTGTGAAGTGTCAAGAGCTCCAGGCTTGAGATCTTGCTGAATAAAACATTGGAAACAAATTAGAAATAAGACTAACAGCAGCACAGAGAGGTCCCAGCACCCAGGGTCTCTAACAAGCCCAAGAGGCAAGTCAGGTGTGGAGGCACAGGCATCAGATAAATTCAGCGATCAGGAGAGGGAGATCATACATCACGTCTCTAGCAGCTACAAGAATTAAATGCAGATGTACTATAACCAGTCACTGGTCCTTTAACCATATGACATTTCTGTCCCAGCTGTTCAGTAACCAGCCACATTTACCAGGGACGGGATGGTATACGGTGTGAGGACAACTAGAGATGGATAGCCACATCTTCACAGGAATGGATTTACCTGGAAAGTTCACAGGACTTCAAATCCCTCTGTTTCCTTCCCCCATGAGCATGCTGGCAGAGCAGATGTTCTTATATCACATTGATTTGCATATCATAGATTTACACCAGCCTACGTCTGTTCACGAGAGATATTTATACACGAAGGAAACAGCACTTTGTGGTGTAGAAATGACAGCACAGACTGCAAACAAAAAAAAAAAAGGTGAGGTAAACCTGTGGTATGTGGGGTCGGCTTGGTACCCATGGAGGATGAGGTCCCGCCTGGAGCCTACTCTTCAAGAAAAGTGTGGAAAGAAGAGGATGGCAAGAAAGACCTCAGAGGCTAAGAAAACATCATCTAGAAGGAAAAGTAGACTGAATTGGAGGAATTTACCATCAGGACAAGACAAATTCAGTGCAGGCAAAAGGGTTCCCAGTCTCTGAGAGTTACTAATGGCAAATGAATTAAGGAAAATTATAATAGGCCAAACACACAGTAATATTTTGTTCGATATTCTCATCCTCCAGCAACTTGTATTTCCAGGACTTCCTAAGCCAGAGGGGGTCTACTGGAATTTAGTAACTCTCAAGAGATTTTTATCTATGTATTTGTCTAAATGCTTTTTGAACCTGCCTAAGCTTTCAGTGGTCACAACATCCTCCAGTGAGAGGTTTCATAACTTAATTACGTCTCACATGCTTCATGAAGAACTACATCTGCATGTTTGCTTGAACCTATTTCTTTCATATAATTTGATGATAATCTGATGTTCTTGTACTAGAAAAGACTGTGGGCAGTTATCTATTACATGTTGTCTCAATGGCTGTCGTGGTTTAACCCCGGCTGGCAACTAAGCCCCACACAGCCGCTCACTCACTCCCCCCCCGGTGGGAAGGGTAAAAATGAGAAAACTCGTGGGTTGAGATAAAGACAGTTCAACAGGGAAAGCAAAAGCCGCGCACGCAAGCAAAGCAAAAAAAGGAATTCATTCACTCCTTCCCATCGGCAGGCAGGTGTTCAGCCATCTCCAGGAAAGCAGGGCTCCATCACGCGTAACGGTGACTTGGGAAGACAAACGCCATCACTGTGAACGTCCTCCCCTTCCTTCTTCTTCCCCCAGATTTATATGCTGAGCACGACATCATATGGTGTGGAATGTCCCTTTGGTCAGTTGGGGTCAGCTGTCCCAGCTGTGTCCCCTCCCAACTTCTTGTACCCCCCAGCCTCCTCGCTGGTGGGGTGGGGTGAGGAGCAGAAAAGGCCTTGACTCTGTGTCGGAACGAAAACATCCCTGTGTTATCAACACTGTTTCCAGCACAAATCCAAGACATAGCCCCGTACCAGCTACTGTGAAGAAAATTAACTCTGTCCCAGCCAAAACCAGCACAATGGCACTGATGATTTTATAGGTCTGTGTCATATCACAGAGTAAGGAGTCAGAAGCTTCAGCTTTACTGTGATGGATTTGGGTTGGATGTTAATGAAATATCATCTTTCTAGTGGTAAAGAGAATGAGATGCTGAAATAGATTGTATGGTAAGAGGATTAAGCTTGATTGCATATGTGTCAAGAAGGCAGACAATCAGTGATGTTCATGGTGCAGTTTATCCCACTCTGAAGTAAATGTCCACGTTCAGTCAATTAAATTGCACTTTAAATTCCACTGACTATTGACTAGATCTCCAATGACAACCATGAAGCCTCAACAGCCTCCTCACGGGGAGATAACTAAAGTTAGAGGAGAAGAATCCCACCCGTTTGAGTTAACCCAGGCAAAGCAGGACTGTCAAACTTCCGTCTTTAGCAAAACTGTAGCAACCATTAGAAGCTAATGAAATGTCGTGACAATGACTTGAGTTACTGCCTTCAAATACTGGCTTCTCCTATGTGTTCTTTGATGCCAAGCACACATAACACCAGTTCAACTCCCATGTATTCTTCTGACTGAGCAAATTGTGCAGTGAAGCTGCAAACAGTGGCGGTGCTCTACCAGGTCATGGAGTAGAAGTGAAGCCAAGACACTGAACTGTGGTAGGAAAGGACAGCATCACTTGAGCTTCCCTGTGCTCAGCAGAGCCCTGTAACAGATATTTTTCCCATTGACAGTCTAATGCTATGGCTCTGCCCACCAGGATGCTCCCTCCTGTCCCAAACCTCCAGGGACATGAGGGATCCACAACTGGCCTTCTCTTCTCCCAGTTGTCTTCAGTACCTTTTCTGTTTGAGTTTTGCCCTTCAAGCCTTCCTTAGGCCCCAAGCCAGAAGCCCTCAAAGTCCATGAAGAAACAGCCACTGACTTTGGGAGGGCTTAGCTCACCTAAAATTACTTCCATGGTGGAAATGACTGAAAGAGAACCTTGACTTTGACAGGCATCACCATCTCAGCCAAGACACAAACATCCTCAGCACCAAGGACCTACCCGGATTCCACAGCCCAGATCCACATGAGTATTCGGGCTCCCAAATCATAGCTACATTAAAAGCAGTAGAAAGATGAAGCCTCAACAGTTCCATGTCCAAGGTGCCTCATGGAGCTGATTCTTCCGTCAGTGCAACCACTATGGCTAATTCCATGTCAGATGGCTAATTCACCACTTCTCCATTCCTTCCAGCTACCTTTCATTATCCCTACATCTAATTAGCTAGATCTAAAGGAATGCTAAAATAATTTTTTTTTGTGAATAATGGCCCCTCTTAAATCTATGTACCATAATAATGGCAATTAATTTGAACAGGCCATTTAAAAGCTATTGTATTGAGCTCAGCACAAGCCCAACTGACATGCAAAAGCCTTTTATAATCCGGTACTCTCTGCACTATCATCAATTATCTCCTAATTAAACAACAAAGTTCCCTTGCAATGCCCCAGTTAGACATCATTACTAAACATTTTGCCATCACTTAGTGGATTAATGTGGCTAATTAAACAACTTGCAGCATGGAGTCAAGATTGTGGCACGACACTTGAAATGAGGTGTGCAAATCTCTATAAATTGTTTGAAGTCAAAACCTGCTAGGCCTGTATTGACAGAAAGGATTATTTTAAAAGTCAATAGCTTTATACTGTTATTTTTTTTCCATCCTGGGGGAATAAAAACAAAAAACTCCCCACAAACTCCAGTAACAAATTGCCATTGGAAATGTTTGCTTTTCCATGCTCAAAGAAGAGACAGCTCATTTGCTCAAAGTTTGTAGGGGGTGGGAGCGTGAGGGTTTTACAACAAGAGTTTGATCAAAAATCTCCCAATAAATTTTCCATCATCTGAATTATTCAGCTTCACCTATGCACCTACTGGGAGGACCTCACTCCATACTGGAGCTCAACTTCACCTATAACAGGGAACTCCTTCTGGAACTGTTCATATGCCACTATATCCAGTAGAAAGAGTTTGGGGATGATGATTTCTTTCCATCAGCAGGCTAACCTAAGCTCAGGTTACTAGTGCTGTGATTGCACGAATATTTCCAGATCCAGTCTACTTCCAGGAAACTTGTGGGTTTGCAGGTTCAGCCTCAGCAGCTGCCAGCTTTCCAGTTTGTGAGGCAGCTGCCACTTTCCAGCTGTTGTTCAGCTAACATCCACCTTGCAGGATCTCTGTTCTGGATTGCACACTTCAGATCAACAGCTATGGAAAGACGTGAAGGTGTGTTTAACCTAAAGAGAGAAGGTTTTCAGTTGCAAACCCATACTCTATGTGAGACCACTCATAGTGCGCCTGTCTGTCTCCACTGGCCCTGGGTGATGAGCTGGAGTTAGACACCTGATATTCAAATTTTGGAGTCAGAAATTTCTCATAACTCACAACACCAGGCACAATGGGTTCCTAATCCACAATGAGGAGCACATCACTAAAGAAATGCTTATAATCTTTAAAGGAGGAGCCCTACCCAGGACAAAGCATAGCATTGCTATTTTCTGTTTATAGCAGCTGAGAGTGTGAAAAAGCTCTTTTAGGATGTCTGAGATTCCTCCTTGGAGCTGTACTGGGGACTGTTCACATGTCCCAGTGACCCTGATGACTATGGTGACACTCAAATCTATGACAGCAAAGGGCAAACCCAAATCACTGTTCTTCTGCCCTAGGAAGCAGTAAACCATCAACCTGCCAGTGAAAAAATATCTTAGAAAAACACGATTAGGTGGTACGGCAATGAACAGCATGCCGGGTATTTTTGTGTCCTAAGCTATGTCTGACAACGTGCGGAGGGTTCAGATTTGTATTCAGATAAGGCGACCACAGTGAAACTGAAACTCCCTGCATGATAACTAGCTCTTACTAATGTCAAGGATGTTGCCTGAATTATTAAAAACCTACCAGAAGCAAGCATGTCCCATATTACGTTGTTGGGTGGCACTCCAAAAATACCCATGAAAAAGTTGGCTTATACGGTCATTAAATCACTTTTAATTTGCACGTGAAGACCTTGACTTTTCACTTCATCTGCCCTGATGGGTTAGGCAGTGGATGCTCTGTTCTTCTCTTTGTGTCAAATTGAGTGCAGAAGGATTCAAAGCGAAAGTCGCACATACATACACATGTGAAAATGATCCCTTTGGTTTTTCTGTGGTCTACAGTTTGATCACCGAACTGCCTTGGAAGACTGATTGACACCTGACTGCATCTCTGGCAGGTTGGACGGAGATATCCTGGTTATCCATCTCTATTCTGCTGTGGCCTTCAGTGTGCTCACCGCTCTAGGATGCCACCAGCTGACCCCAGACTAACGCGGTTGTATGTCACATGAATTAGAATAAAACCTACTCATGTACAAACGAGCACTTCCTGCCTTCCTTTCAGCCTCACACGTATCATCATCCTCTGCTTATTATAGTGCCCAGTGCCCGGTCATAAGTGATCGCTTCCCCTTTCTCCCTTTACACTGCAGAGTATTGCACAAACAGAAAACCAGTCCCTACCCAAACTGAACAAACTGGTCGTAGGGAGGGAAAGCACACTATCTGAGCGAAGGGTACAAATGCTTGCTAATGGGCTCAGCAGAGCAGCCTGACAAAGAACAGGCAAATAGACCTGAGCCGTAATAAAAGCGATACCTCCCAGGTTGCAGGAGGAAGGCCAGATCCAGGACGTGGTTAGTGAATGGATTGGCAGCATAAATTAGACAGTGGTACAACTCCAACACGTAGGTGACAGCCCTCTGCTTGGTCAGCTGCAGAGCTAGTGCTGTCTCTACTGCGAGGAACCTGAAGAACAAGATGCTTGGGGACACTTGGGCAGGTTGGACAGGAGCAGTCACCTCCTCCACAGCCCCATAGTCCTTGGCAGAAACAGCAAAAGCAAAATTGCATCAACTCTGTTTAAGTGGCAAGCAAACGGCTGTGCAACATCAGCCTGGGCCGGTGCTGTAGTTCCCAATCTTAGAATCATAGAATCACAGAATCATTAAGGTTTGAAGAGCCCTTTAAGATCATCGAGTCCAACCTTCAACCCAACACCACCATGCCCACTAAACCATGTCCCTAAGCGCCTCATCTACACGTCTTTTAAATACTTCCAGGGATGGGGACTCCACCACTTCCCTGGGCAGCCTGTTCCAAGGCCTGACCACTCCTTCAGGAATGAAATTTTTCCTAATGTCCAGTCTAAACCTCCCCTGGCGCAACTTGAGGCCATTTCCTCTCGTCCTATCGCTTGTTACTTGGGAGAAGAGACCAACCCCCACCTCGCTACAACCTCCTGTCAGGGAGTTGTAGAGCGCGATGAGGTCTCCCCTCAGCCTCCTCTGCTCCAGGCTAAACAGCCCCAGTTCCCTCAGCCGCTCCTCATCAGACTTGTGCTCCAGACCCTTCACCAGCTTCGTTGCCCTTCTCTGGACACGCTCCAGCACCTCAGTGTCCTTCTTGTCGTGAGGGGCCCAAAACTGAACACAGTATTGGACGTGCAGCCAATCTTCTCCACCTCCTGCTCCATATATTCCAGATTATCTCCCCAAATACAGACATGCACCTTCTGAAAGCTCACTTACATTATCTCTAGCTGCACATGTCTGTGCCCATCTCGGCAATTCTTCTCATTTTCCCTTGTGTCCGTAGGTCTTCTCAGCTGAGGCACTGATGGTGACTCAAAGTACTGAGGCACCAAAGCATGGATTAAAGGTTCAAGCGTGGAACAGTCAGTCTGTTTACTTCCACTCTTCTTTCACATTAGAGAGGGAAAAATGGCTGTACAGATATAACAGCCTGAAACAGCTTCCCTGGCTCAGTTATGTCATTGATATTGCAAAGTATGTCCCCTTTCTTCCAATATCTGGACAAGTGCAATAAGAATATTTGCAAAACCGATAGTGAGACTGGTGGAGAATACAAATATACACATGTATAAATACTCACATAGGCAGATGGGACACAAGACTGTTCTGTTACTGCAGCTCTCCTTTGTCATCTGGGCATCTCTTTTTATATCTCTGAGCTGCTGCCACCTCCTGTTTGCCCTGCTGCTGCAGATGACGAGGCCCTCTCCTCGGTGTTAGATGCAGACATCCTGGAATGTCTGGGGGTGTTGTATAGATATGTAGGCTCTTTTGATATCCTGTGTAGATGATGCCCTTGCTACAGCTCTGCATCTAAACATTTCTGCAGTTTACACATGGATATGTATGAATATGGCTTCGTATGCATGAATATCTTGCCTTTTGTTATTTGTATGCCTTTAGATTAATGCACAATGGTTTCACTATTCAAAGTTTTCTGGCTCTTAAAAAGTGTGTTTTTTCCTCTTAAACTAAGCTCTTAGCCTGCGTCTTGCATTATTCTCTTAGTAAACCCCAAACACAGACCAGTCCATTTAACTTCCAATTCCAGCCATTTCACCACCTCGCTTTCTCCCACAAGCACATTCCTCCTGTCCCCAGAGACTCAGGAGAAACAATCCTTTTCACTGACACTGAACTAAAATCATGCAAGTATTTCTATTGATCCAGACTTCTGAAATGATTGGAGGTGTGCCTACTGTGGTTTAAATGAGCGCAACCCTGCTCAAGTCAATGAACTTTTTTCTGATTTACAAGGAACTGTCTCTTTGACTTTACAATCTTGACAAGTTGGATCTGAATTAGACTGGCAGTTCTTCATGAAAGCAAAATTCTACATGAATTTCAGAAGCCAAAGATAGAATTCCTAAAGGGAATATATACTGCTTTATCGTCACAGTTATTATTTAGCATTCATACTTCACTAGCATCTTGATATCAGTCATGGTGAAAAGCTATCACGCTAGACCTTGTCCAGACCTATAGAAGTGGCAATTGCTGTCCCAAAGAGCTTGAAGATTCAAATCAAAAAGAACTGGGGGAAGAGAGGGACACCACTAGAATGAAATTACAAAACCAGCTGCATAGTCTTCAATGCTACGTGTACCGACATTACAAAAAGTCAGGGCCGTGTGTACAGCATGACCTTCCAATTCCAACACGGAGCTGATTCCCCATTACTGAACACGCAATGGCCTAAGAAAGAATGTGAATTGAGAGTTTGTGCAGTGACATTTTTAAACGTGCACTGACTTTTAGGGAAAGCCCACAACGAATATTAAACGAGACCCTGCATTTCCTAGGGTTGGTGTTTAGGACCTGACTTTCCTTTCTCGGATATGTGCGGTCCAATCATTTTTGGCACTGCATGATTCCTCTGGTTCTTCAGCCTTATTCGTTCTGGGACTTCAAGAGAATTAAGTCTCTTCTGTTGCTAATGAATGGAGCCCTGGATTCTCTCACCTGGAAAAGGACTTTTGACTAATGCTACTATGCATGGAAGACTGCTCAGCAATTATAAGAGCATTTGAGAACAAATCAGAGGCACAAATGAAAAGAATTTCAGGTTTCAATTGTTACTTTTGAGGCGTTTAGTGTCATAGCACCTTGATGCCTTTCACAACACCCGGATTAAGTCTAAATCTGCAAGGCTGTACTGAAAGATAAAACACAAAGCCTACTTATTACCTAAGTCCCACTTAAGCCTTCAAAATAGACTTCAAGTACAACTAGAGTGCTGCACTTGCCTCCTGCATGGGGGACCTTCTATGATACAGTCATTTTATTTCAGGGTATGTTTCAGCTTTTTCTTATATATCCTGATGGAAATTACAGGCCTGGATAAACCACTTTGGATCAGATAGCAGAAAAGTGATTGTAGTTTTGTCTTTCCTTTCCATCTTTTGGGTTTTTTTCTCATTTGCAGGCACTACTGAACAGGCTTCCAGTCATCTAATCCTTTCTAAAGCTCTCTCTAACAACCAAATGAAGCTGCAGGTAAAAAATGATTCATATACAGTCATGTTGTCTGGAAAGGAAAGTGTTCAAACCAAATTCGCCAGAGACAAAATAGCCTGAGCTGCGACCATGACGACCTACTTTTAATAAGCAAACACTTCAGAACTGGGTGGGTGGGGTAAATGTGTAATGCCCCTGGAGCATGGCTAGGAGATATCCTACAGGAAAGGATGCTCCGGAGTCTTTTCACCCTTCAGATCCTGACCTTCTCTAAGCAGAGATCTAGATCATGAAGTAGTGCCATCGTCTGTTTACCAACACAAAACAAGAGCACTGAAGCCGCAGCAGTCCAGGCTTTATTGCATGCCAGGGGTCCAGAAGACTTTCAGACAGTTGTTAGGTTATCCCAAAGTTGCATTTTTGCTGCTGTAGTGGCAAGGACAATCTAGGAAGAAAACAGTGATCTAATGCACAGATATCAACTTCTTGATATGATCAATCAGTCCTTCCTCCCCCACATCTGTAGTGTTACAGAACAACTCCTTGAAATAGCTACAAGAGCTTGTTTCAAATGAGCTCAGGTATTTCCGCACTGTACTGCAAGGCAGGCAGCAGCACCGGCATCCCCAAAACCAACCCAAGTGAGGCAACATCCTCTGTGTCACACCTACCCAAAGCAAGTGTCCTGGCTGTGTGCTGCCCCGAATCACCACCACGCTGTACGCGTGCTCTTCCTGTCCCTCCACCACAGCCCTCTCATCTTCCCACACTTCACGGCTTAGCCAGGGTACTGAAGGTCACCTACAGCCCTAATCTGTCCTTGATTTCTTTCTCTTTTTTCTCCTCTGGTCTCCTAACACGAGCATGGAGTTTTTGGTGCTTCTTTCTACCCTGCCAGACCCCTTGACCACAGTGGACATGAGGATCACACAAAGCAGAGAGTTATGTTTCTAAGGGGTTGATGGAGTGGCCTTCAGTCATTCGTAGGAAAGTAGTAATGAGCAGTGAGCACACAGCCAAGCCACAACCATGAAATGCCTGGGGATCCCCTTTTTATTTCTTCCCTTGCTGAAATTCCATTTCTACTCCTGCTAGCAATGCTGCAGACACTTGGGTACCTAAGTGGGTTATAACCCATTGACTGTGGCCATTGACAGCAAGAGAGGATCATTGCTTACCTTACCTTCAGGTACCTTCCTAATGTTGCAATTGCTCAGGACATTGCTCCAAGTACCTCCTCCTGATCCCAGCTGAGATCTCTGTAGCATCTACCTCTGAGGACCAGCTTTCCTGGCTATCAGAGCTGGCCTGAGGGCACTTGGTTTTCAGAGGGAAGCTGACACATTTAATGCCATCTAATCTTGTTCTCTTCCATGCTGCTGAAAATTGAGTCCATCATGTGTCTTGCTATGTGTCTCAAAGCTGAGGTCATTGATGGAAAAAGCATCCTGGACATCCAGCATCCTTCAGTGAACAGCGGCTATCGTGGAAAGTCATCATTTTGAGAATTTTGCGACCATAATAGAAAGGATGTGACAACAGTTCCCTTAACCAGAGCCTGATATGTTTCCATCAACCAGAACTGATGGTAAATGCACTCACATCAGACATTTTCATAGTACCAAGAAGAAAAAGTTTTGACATTTCACCTTAACCACTAGAAGACAGCAAGCCAGTAAACCCACTCCTCACCCAAAATATTCACCACAAGGAGGTCAGGTCTAAAATGTTACCGTCAGCAGCCTCTGCTCTCCCCAGCTTACCTTAATTCTGCAGCAGAGAAGACAGATTTCTGGTAAATTTAGGAGTGTGCACACCACAGCACCCAACTGAATAACTCATTATTAGCAAAATTTCACTGGGAAACAACACTGTCTGCTGGCGTCGTTGTTTCTTGTGAATAGGGCAATTCAAAATAATTAGCAGGCCAGCTCATGTGAGAAACAGAGAGAATTCAGAGAAATAAAACAAAGACCTTCACAGGTCATCTTTGGCTCATGCCTGCTCATGGATAGGTTACAGAGGAGAGGTAAAAAGTACAGAAAGGGCTGGGTTTTGGCTGGCTGCTCCCAGCTAGGAGATGGCACTGGTGCAAACCAAGTGCAGGAGGTAGATCAGCGCTCATTTTGCAGCACCAAGAAGGTGACAGCCCACAGTGGAGTAGCGGGATGGCAGCAGGGCGAGGGGCTGCTCAGCATCCCCGCGTTGGGTTGGGAGGGAGGCAGAGTGGGCTGAGTCAGGGTTTAGCAGGCTTAGCCCAGCACACCTTTCGAGCGATGTCTCAGTTTCACAGTCCCCTTTGCTAAACCACTGACGATTCTCTCAATGCCTTTCTTGGAAAAAGCACTACTGAGATCGTGAAGACCACTCATGAGCATCTGCATATGCCTTTGGTGAAAGAGTCCTCTTGGTGCTTACATCTCCACCAGTGGCTGTGTGCACATCTACCAGATAGCACAGCTCCTGGAGTCTTTCCCATGCTAAATCAGCTCTTCCTTTGGCTAAATCTTCACTACCTGGAGCTGCTTCTGGCATTAATTCATGCCATGCCTCAGGAAAGACCCTCCAATGAGACAAGTCTCCACCTTCTCCCCTGCCAGGCCTGATCTGTCAGTTCTCACCACATGCCTTCCAGACGGGTCCATGTGCAAAAGACACCTTGAGACAAGATGTCTGGGGACTCATAGTTTGGGCATGTGTGACTGGTTACCCAAGAGCTAGACATTGCCCTTCTGTGTCCCTAGGCTTCAGTCCCCTGTCTATAAAAGAGGGAAAGCTATTCCTTTTTAGGGCACAATAAGGATAAATACATTAAAAACAAGGAGGTACTAATATACTGGATGTGAGGTCCTGCCTTAGACAACCTGTTCTGTTGGGCTTTCCTCCTCCAGAATCCCTGCGTAAAGGAGGGTATTTGCTGCAACGAGTTGGTCCCTTTTAGGATTTCGTACAGCACCCAGCACAAGGGGTTTCTTGTGTCGGATACTCAGCACTTCTGAAACACTAGTGATAAACTGCTTTGAGTTACTGCAGTGTATAACCCAGACTCAAAGTTATCAGGCAAAACTTCTCAACTCCTCACCATTACGTGAGACAACATTCATTTAAGATCCAAATTTGTATTAACACCATGGTATCTTATTGCTCTTTCTGACAAACTATTTTATTGAAAAAATAGGAATCTCTGACTGTCTGTCTGATGAAACTGCACAGATAATTAAAAAACCCCCACATTTCTAGAATCCTGGGAGGAGGGTTCAAACCCGTTATGAGTGCATGATCACTAGATCAAATGCAAGAGCCGTTCCCAGCTGGGCTGCTGGAGCCCATTATTTTGAAGGAGGTGACTATGTCTCCAAGGACAACATCTGCCCCACCTCAGCAAGCATGATAAGCATCTTCCAGCCCTGATGCCTATTTCAGATTTCAATTATGCTGCAGCTTAAATCTTGGTACAGACATCAGTCATGGGAGGACACCATGGTGTAAATTGTCAGCAGCAAGGCTCAAAACCCAGATATCCAGATCTAAAACTGAAAAAATGTCTCATGTTTAAAACAAAAAGCCCTGTATTGTTAGCACAGCAGCAGAAGTTTGATCAACCTCCCAGTCATCTTGTCTTTAGACTTCCTCTAGAGGGGTACAAACTTCTGTGCTGAATACCAATGCAGTTACAAAGACAAATGTGAGCACACTTGAAATCCTGCTGATTTCTTAACCTCTGTGATCTCCCTGGGCAATGACTTCTACTAATCCCAACTGAATTTAAACTAAAGTTCTTTTAACTGGGAAGACAGTAAATACAGAGGATAGATAAATACATTACAAAAAGAACCCAATGTCACTTAGTCACCCAAAGAGGTCCATCCTTGGAGACATTCAAAAGCTGTCTGGACGTGGTCCTGGGCACCCAGCTCCATGTGGCCCTGCTTGAGCCAGGAGGTTGGACAAGATGACCTCCAGAGATCCCTTCCAACCTCAACCATTTTCTGACTCTGTGATTTAAAAGACGGCTACTGTTGATTTTGCTTCAGTTTTCCCCATGCAATTAATTAATATTATCAAAGAAGCTAGGAATAGCAGAACACGTGTGCCAGCAGTCCCGCAACCCCCAAACCAGGCAGTTTGTCTCCAAGGGTGGTCAACAGCTAATGGCCAGGCATAGGAACAGGCCAAGCTCGGAGCCAGCTTTCAATGATCCCCATTTCAGGGAGATTTAGTAGAGGTGGTGTCTTTGCGCAGAAGTCAGTGAAGGGGTATTGCTTTCACACAAGCCATGAGGACTATTCTCCAAGAAAGGAGAGGCGCTTTTAATCACAAATGACTTCTTTGTATTTTTCTACCAGTTTCAAAGCACCACACCTCTCATGCAGTGTCAACCAGAGCGTGTGGTCACGCACCGTGAACCTTTTGGCTATGGAGCCGGCTGGGGAGGTTTTCAGCCACTCCCACCCCTCTGCCACCCACCCCACCTCTTCCCCACCACCCTTCATGTGGCCGTGCCCTGCGAAAATGATGCCTGTTACAGGCAAAGGGCAACCCTTCTTTTTTTTTTTTCCCCAGTTTTGCTTTGCTTGTTTTTCTTAAATCCAGGCTGTTTTGCTGCTCTGGCTGAGAGCACGGTGAGGCTATGGGTTGAGTCAGCAAAGTGAGGAAGCCGTAACCTGGGGTGGGGAGGCAGGACGCAGGCAGGAGGGAGGCAGAGTGTGGGAACCGGCAGGTGAGGGCAGGCAGTGGCTTTCCCTCCCTCAACCTATGCCCTAAAATGCATTTTATGCATCTGGTTAAATTGATTATTTTGAATGCCACCAGCTCACGGCTGCTGACAAACCATAGTATCGAGCCCAAAATGACTGAATAGGGACTGAGAAAAAGCTTTGAACCTTTATAAAATCACAGCTGGGCAAACTTTATGGACTGGCAACACATTTTGCATCGTATGTTCGGTTGGTCCTTGGTATGAGACTAACAACTCTTGGAGGGTACCGCAACAATACCAGTGACAAGACCAGCATCACAGTTGATTTATTTCTCTTTATAGCTTGAAAGGGACAACACATATCTCCAGTCAAGGAGTTCCAAGGAAGTAAAATCAGACTGGACCCTGTAGAAAGGTTCTCCCATAATTACTCAACGTTTTCTGATGAAGCCTGGGAGATATGCACCGTCACACACTATTTTGCAAGTGGTTTGATTTGCTCACTGCATTTCCTGTCCTCTTCTGCAGAGGCCGGGGAGTTCCTGAGCTGGAAGTGTGCAACAGCCGGACGGAGAGACTTCTCTTGGGAATGGGTGGTTTGGGGAGGGTTGGACGCGCCGTATGGTAGAAGGGGTGAAGTGACCTCTCTGGCCCTTTCCAAACCCTTTTTTTATGACTGCTAGAAGAGACTGAAATGTAAACCTCGTGTTAACGTGCAGTGCACACCTTGAGCAGAAATGGAAACCTTTAGGGAGGAAAAGAAAAAAAAAAGCCCAGTTGTAGTGTTATTTTAACATTGAAAATGACCTAACCTGCTGTATTTTTTGCTTTATTTTTCAAGCGTGTTGACTCATTAACGGAGTTTCAATTAATTCAAAGCAAAGACAAAGAGGAATATTTTACCTTCTTTCGCAGCAGTTATTAAACATGTTCCCTAGTTATTTTTTCCCCACACCTCCTTTAAATTAACAATAAACTGCAAATAATCATCCCTAAAAACCAAACAACAGAGACCAAATATTTTGAGAATGAAACTCTTCAGAAAGGCCCATTGCCCAGGCAAAACGCTCAATCAGTTTGATTTTTTTTTTTTTTTTTTCTTACTGAAAATGTGGGTGGTTTTCAAATACAGGAAAGAAAACACGGTGGCTTGTGGTGATATTTTCCACCAGAAAGATGCAGCTTTAAGGGCTTTTGGTTTCCAAATACCTACACCCACAGGAGTGGCCTCGTCTGTTGTAGAAAGCAATGCCTGATTAGTTGTACAAGTCAAGTTAAATGGCAATAATAGTATACAGCAGTTGATGCGTGTTTCAGTGGAAGCTCTGTGTCAGCTGGGTAATTAATATGGCAGCTGCCTCCCAGACTACAGCGCTGTCGGTTTTAAATATTCAAAAAGCTGCTGCGAAAAAGAAGGGGAAAATCTGTTCTCTGTGTCCCTGGTGGATAGGACAAGAAGTGGGCTTAAATCTCAGCAAGGAAAGTTTAGGTTACGCGTGATGGGAATGCTTTCCAAGAGTGAAGGATAACTTTGGGACAGGCTGCTGTGGGCAGGCGTGGGGCTGTCACCGGAGGTCTGGAGGGACAAGATGAGTGAATGCTCCCTTAGGAAGGGCTCTTGTGGATTTTTCCTTGGGGCAGGGTCTGGAAGACATCCTGCCAAGGATTTTTCCTGCTCTGAGACCTTGCCATTGCACAGCCAAATGTTTTGCTGGGAGAGGACGCAAGCTGAAGCCTTTTTCTGCCCCTATGTTGGAGCTAAGAGGCCCGACGTGCTTTTTTGTGTGTGACATCCAGAAACTAATCCTGAGCGTAAATATTTGCAGATCTGCAACATTTCCTATAGGCGAAGTGATCCTCATGTAACTGGCTGCTGTGTCAGATCCCCAGGTGGGATCTGGCATACGCGTGGGGGCAATATCAATAGGGTCAATGAATGGGGGAGAGACCATGGGGCTGCGCCGCAGCTGGGGATATGCCACTACGATGCCCAAAGCTTGCACTCATCCAGCCTAAGCGCAGGTGGATACGATGGTCCTCCAACCATCACGTGCTTGTGCAAATTGTAGCAACAGCATCAGCAACCAGCGGAGCTGAAAACTTAAGCTTGGGGTGGAAATACATGGGATTTTAATTATCTACAGTTCACCTTCATTTGGGTGACAGAACGCCTTCTTCGTGCTTGCAGAGTCAACACCCCACCCCACCCACCCCCAATATAACGCACTCTGATGCAGACAGGAAGGATGGATATGTAAGTTAATGGCGTTTGAGCAATTAAAATGCAAAATCATCTGCCTCATGAAATGTCTTTTTCTCTCCTGCTGGTAACAGGATTATGTATTATACTCAGCATTTCCCTTTGCCTTACCTTGCTTCTCCTTTCTTTATTTTAATGCATAGTTTACATTTTAGGAATCAGCAGCAAGGGAAAAATAATCACAACAGTATTCAAAGAACCATCCCAGCCTATTCAAAGTGAACACTTACATGTCCTAAAATTTCTAAACACCTCATTTGGATGATCTCAAACAAAACACCTCTTTACAGATTCGGCAGGTGGCATGTTCTGCACCTCTAATGGTGCATTGACCTTTTAGGGAAACACCATTTGAGATTCTTCACCAGAGTGTTAGGACCCACAGAAGGTACCTGAACATGGCCTCATGTCTTCTGTGGGTACATCAGGGGTGTGAAGGACATGTATAGGTCTCCTTGCTATAGCTATAATCCTATTTGTTTGACTGTTAGCGGCAGCAAAGCCCACTAGTCTCACAGGGCTGGTGTCCTCCTGCAGGGTATGGGGATTCTGCACAGGCTTCTCCAAAACCCTTTGTCCCCCAAATTTCTGGGGTTTCCTTTCCTTCTTGTTGCTCCTCCCTCAGGTTCCTAGGCCAGTTTCCCCCTCCAGATCCACCTGTCCACAACCCCCAGCATCATACCTAATCTTACAGCACAGGACCGGTGGAGCTGAGGTGATCTCCCAGGGGATGTCCTGGGCAAAACCCACCTCTGACACACTCGAGCCCTGAAAGGGGTGCACCGAACAGGTACCACCTGGCCTTCTTTCATACAACAACCTGGTCCAAGGTTGGGTCTGACTGGAAGAGAGGTGTTTCAAACACCCATGGCCAAGAACTTAACACGATGGGGCAGATGAACAAGGAAAGACTTCTCTGTTGACTTCCCCTCAG
>NW_009230271.1:21100-21350 GCF_000690835.1 Fulmarus glacialis
CGTTGGCGACACCAACAAGGCTCTGCAGCCTGAAAAAGTTCAGGTTCTCCTAATTATTTCATTCTTTTTGGTGAGCATTTCTTTGCAGCCATGGTTTCCCCGTCTGCAAAAGGGGGTTCTGTGCGCGCAGCCCTAAAGCGGGATCCCTTGCAGGGCTGGACGCGACGCCCATCTCCCAGCCAGCACCAAGTCCCCAGGGATCGGGCCCTTTTCTGGGGCAAACACGGGAGGAGGCCAGGGGTCCCAGGGG
>NW_009230272.1:0-22039 GCF_000690835.1 Fulmarus glacialis
AACCTTAATGATTTTATGATTCTATGTCAGCATTCAATAGGAGCCAAACAAGTAATTGTTGTGGTTACTAGAAGAGGAATAAAGAGTAAACCAGAAAAGGTTGTCGTGGTACTGTGTAAATCCAGCTTGCATCTACATTTTGAATGCTATGTGCAGTCCCCTCCTTCTTCCAAGAGTAGAGCTTAAACCTCAGTTGAGGGCAACAAGGATGGTCAAAGATACAGGACAGCTTTGATGTAAAAAATTGACTAAAAGAGTCAAGACTTCTCAAGCTGGAAAAAAGATGACTGAAAGAAGTCTGAAAAATCATGAGTTAAACTGAGGGCTTTGTAAGAAATTATTTTTGCCTTTTTCCGTGAAAGACATAGAAGCCAGGTTCAAAACAACCAAGTGGTTCTTCATGCAGCAAGTAGTGAAAGTCATTGCTAAAGGGTACTGTGGATGCCAAACATTGACATAAGCTCAAGGTTATAATGCATGAGTGTTAGTAAGATTGACCCATTGTGTGTTACTAAATGCATAGAAGCTACTTTCTGTGCTATGTGGAAGCTAGTTAGCCACATAGCTAAAACTTCATGAAAACTTCACACATGTTCAGTTCTTACGCTGCTCCCTGGGGTATTTATTTACAGTCACTGCCATGCAAAGTCTGGGCTAGATGGACTTTCAGTTGAACCACGATATCTGTTCTTATGTGACCTTGTGTTGCATCTCAAACAGGACTGTGAAGGAGAACTGGGAGATTGTCTTTTGGAAGTGCAGTACTCAAGGTTGTTACTTTGATGTTTTGACTTCACATTAAAAGGTGGATACGGAAGAATTTTTATAGAATTTTGTGCTTTTGGACTAAACATAATATAAGTTTATCTAAAATTTATTAAATATGGTTCTCTTAATGTGGTTTCAGGAGGGATGGACATTTGAGTTTTTAGAGGATATGAGCTAACAATCTTTGTTTAATCTTTGATCACAAATCATTATGACATACTATAGACTGCAAGAAGAGCACTGAATTTCAAACTATCAAGGTGATAGACATGTGCTTTGTCAATGACAAGTTACTGCTATTCCAGTTCAAAATTAATGTATGTTTTCTGTATTATCTCTTAAACTTCTTACAGTACAGTAGAAAATTGAATTCTAATGATCTTGCAGTAGTGAATTTGAAACCAATCCAAACACAGTTCTGCCTTTGTTTTTATTGTTTTTCGTTTGCTTGCCTTAAAGGCTTTCCTGGCTAATTCATTGCAGTTTGGTTATGTACTTCATATTTGTTATTAAAATAGTCTAAATAAAAATACTACTGGTCAAGAAATATTGCAGTATGTAGTTACTCATATGAGTTAGCACACGGGGTGCTACTCCGATGTAACTTAACATCCGCTTCATTAGTTCAACCTGTGAGACTTCAGTTTTGTTAGACACTGTACAAAAGGTTCATCACTGCAAGTAAGGGAGGCAACTGATAATCAAGACCTGTGTTTAGTCTTTGCTTTATTATCTAATCCCAGTGCTTTCAGTTGTCCACCTGGATAATCGAAATGATGAACCTTACTTTCCCTTGTAAAAGGACAGATGGAGGGAAAGCTCTGTTGAAGAGTTTATAGTAAGAAGTAAATCTTGCCCTTGTCCTCGACACACCACCTCAGCTAAAATTAAAGATTCTTTCCTTGATTCAAGTAAGGTAATCAGCAGCTAGGTTAATAGCTTTTTTCAAACACAGGATTTTTACAGTCGATGAGTTTCAAACCTTTATCTCAGGTGCTGCATCATCCAGCAGTGACTGGGTGCTAACTTACATGGGCCACGGGCTTCCTTTGGCATATATATATTTCTGCTGCTGTGTTAGCTTCGTCTCATTCTCCTTCCTGAAAGTATAACTAAAATCTGGTCTTGTGTGGAGTGATATCATCGTCACTTACTTTGTGTGTTAAGAGATGTGTAAGAATGAGCTGCAAATTTAATTTGTTCCTACAGTTTTTAGCTGAGAAGATGAATAAAGTACAAAATTATGAGAAATGACCTTTTATTAAAGTCCAAAGCTGCCACTTGTTCCATTTGAGTCTAATGAAAAAATGTAAATGAAGTAAAGGAATTGGAATGAGTGGTCAGAGGTGGACTCTATGTAATCTCTTTACGCTATCTAACAAAAAACAAAATTGCTTTCATGCTTTCACTTAGGCTTTAACAAGATCTGAGCAGAGTTACTAATATAACTTTTATGACATAAAACATCAAAGTATTAAAGGAAAGTGATTGATTACTTACCTACTTCTCTATAACGTGTGATGCGGAGAGTTAAAGGCTTTCTATTCAGTGTACTCTTTTGTTATTTATATGAGGTTTTTTATTATTGATATGAATATTGTAATAAACAAAAGAGGTTTTCATGTGACAGCATGAAGTTCACATGCCTTGCATTTGTTATGTTTATGGTAGACTTGAAGCCTCCGAATAGTTTGGTCAGATTCTGTTTGCCCTCTTATCATAAAGCACATCTTATGTGCTCTGTAAGACTATCATTAAAGTTGCTCAGTTAGGTTGAGCTTATAGGAGAAGATGACTTGAAAAACTAGTAATTGATATTGCTGGAAGTTAAAGACATACTTCTCAATAGAAAACCTCTTAAACTTCACTGATATTACCATATGTGTCTCAGTTATAAATAAACTTCCATGTATTCTCTACAGCCTGTCACTCGAGTTGCCTGTGCCTGAGAGAGGATGAAAATGTACTTCGTTTTCCTTTGTGTAATAACTTCTTCCTTTTTCGGTGTTTCTTGGGTATTATTTTATTTGAATTTCAAACATGTTGCCTACACACTGAGGCGCTATAAATCCTATCATATTCTGTCATCTTTGGTTTGCCCTATAATTTTGCTTTTTAGGGTCTGTTTCTGTGAACAAGCATTCTGTGTCAAAAGTTGTACTGATGGGTCTACAAATTGAAATTGAGACATAGTGTTTTTACTTTTATTTAGGCAACTTGAATCATCTAAATGTACAAAAAAAATTTGACTTTATCTTCCTTGACTACCTGAACGTGAAGGGAGTTGTTCCTGGCACATCAGGGCGATGAGAGGCATCAGTTGCTTCTGTGAGCTTGTCAGCATCAGGCTTCACTGATGTGGACATCATTGGCTCTGTTCCTTGACGAGGTGGCATCACAGCATATTACTGAAATGTGCAAAACTGTTCTGTTTAGTGGGCCTGAAAAAATACTGTTTGCATCAGCACAGACTTTTAATCTGTAGTTTTACTTAAGGTGTGTTTTAGGGGCATAATAGGCTCATCCTTTTCTCTTGCCCCTTAATGCATACTTCCTACTCTAAAGCATTTAATTTATGGTTGTACAACACCTTTGCCTCACAGGGGGCTTCTGTGTTATGTTAGATCATGTTTCTGCTTTTTGTTTTAAATTGCTTTAAGGCTTCAAAGTGTACAAAAGAACCTGGGCTACAGTTCTAACACCTATAGTTTACTCACTCATAAGCTGGAGTATCTTGTTAGATCCAGTAACATAAGAGTTTATAATCATTTAGGTATAGGTTTCCATGCTAAGTTTAAAAAAAATGTTTTAGGGGGATCAATAAGAGCAGTATTTTTTGACCAGGGTCATTAGTAAGAAGGTCAGAAGACAGCTGTATTGACTTGCAATCAGGGAAATGAATGCTAAGTGACCTTGTCCCATTTTAAGAGACTGTTAAAGATCTGTAACATTCTTGAAGACACCCTTTGATAGCTTTTGTTGCACAACTTAATTCAGTTATTCCTGAATTAAGACTGTAACTGTCAGTTTCAAAAAAATTGATATCTATATATCACTAAGTCTGTAGGAGGAAAATCTTTCCCAGGAGATGGGATAGTTAATCTTGTCATCTTTTAAGTATGCACTGTGAAACAAATGGCTGTCTCGAGGTAGCTGTACAGTAGCAGCAGGAAAGGAAGCTAGATTTTCTTCACCCCCAAGTGCCAGCACATGTGGGAGGGGAGGCTGAAACTGCTAAGCTCTAAGACCTCGTCCTTCCCTCCTACCCATAGTTACAAGTCTTTTAGTTTAGTATGCGCTACCTCTTACCCTTTTCTTCACGTTAACTGTTTGTCTCTATTCATTCCTTGTCCACAATTCCATACCCATTCCTCTAGTGATCCCAATAAATGTGAACACACATAGCTTTGCTTTTTTGTCCTGAATTTTGTGCTCAAAATTACTTTGTAATACTTAAATTTTAACAAATTGTCAAATACCTCAGAAGGGGATTTTAATAAAACGTCTTAGGGTTTTTCTTAGGCTTCTCTTAAGATCCATCTTTCATGGAGCTGAGAGGAATTTTTCGGGACTTTCCAGATACGCAAATATGGTATGACTTCAGATTTGTTGTGTGTGTCATGGAAGTAATCTGCAAACTAGTCGGGCAGAATACTTCTGTACTGTAATATTTGCTGCATGGGAGCTCACAAGTGATGTCAAGCTGGATTGCTAACCAACCTGATCATGCTTAAAAAGAGATAGGCTCCCATAAGCTGTTTTAGCGCCTTAGAATAGCAGAAAAGCATCTTGTTCCTCCTCCCCATTTGCAAGTTTAAGCAGCTCGTGGGGAGGTCTGCCGAGTGCAGAGCGGGCAGAAGGCAGGGGCGCAGGAGCCTGTGGCTGGAGCAGGTGGAAGGAGGCAGCAGGAACTTCCCTTTTTGGCACTGCTTGAGCTGTTATATAGGCTCCATAAAATGCAATGAGCCATACTCTTAAAATCTTTACGGATTTTCAAGAATTTAGCACTTTCTGAAGTCTGAACTTAAACTGTTGCTGAAATTTGAAACCAGACACCTATCTTTAAAGTAAAGATGTCTCTACTTTCTTGTTCTTTTTCCATGCATAAATGCAAGAGTTTGGAAGAGGCAAATCGGGAATAAAATAAAACCTTGTTGTAACACAGTGTGGTAGAAGGAGTAGCAGCTCTTTTAGAAGAAGTTGAGATCCTTTGCTTTCTCTGGTTAGAGAATCCTATCCAGGCAAGGTTGATCCAGTCATTCAGTAACTGTCAGCCCTGAAAACTCTGCGTTGAATTCCTGTGTTCGACTTAATTCTGATAATTTGAAGCAGAAACATTCTAGTGCAGATTTAGTTCTCATAATCAAGAAAGGTGAAATGAAATAACTTGTATGTACAGTCTTATCTGATGGCTTCTCTCGAGAAGGAACACAAGCTTAATTTTACTTAACAATACTGGATTGGGTAGAATATACTCGCTGGGTGGTGGCTAAAAGGCAAGGGAGGAGATAGTGCAAGACCGATTCCCCCACAGAACTGACCTCAATAAGGAGCAAGTATTTTTGGACTTCAGAAACATTTTGAGAGGCTTAAAAGAAGTATAAGTATGTTTGAGTCTAAGAAAAGAGAAGGCTGTGCTTGCATTCTTCAAGACTTCCCGTGCAAAATTCATCAGAATATGTCCTCACATATTGACTACTGTGCGCTGGGGCGGGAGGGGGTGTGGAGAAATATGCCTCAGATTCAAAATGCTGTGTGTTGAAAACATGCATTGAAGTGAATGGGAGGGGTCAAGTTAGTCCTAAATTAATTGTACCAACAAATCTTTAGAAAAAAATTCAAAATTAATTTCCTGATAATAAAGCAAGTTAAGTTACTGTCTTCTGTTCCCCTTTGACAAATATACAAACACATGTGCAATTAAAAGTAAGGTTTAAGTCTGATGCTACACCCACAAATATTTTCACTTTGAGATTTTGTTGAGTTTTCCCCTTAATATTTTGCAGCCCAAATACAGCAGTAATAGCTGTAAGTGCCCCCCAAAAAGAAAAACACCTCTGCCTTCTTTAGAGAGAAAAAACAAACAACAAAACCCTACACAAATAAAAGAAAAATTAAGAGCTTTGTAATGCCTTGGAACTTTAATTCATAAAATGCTACTTCTGCAGCTGAGAGGCAGGTCTAAGAACCAGGTTCAGCACTGGTGCCCTGAGAAGTTGATGTGAAGGCAAGCCTCTTCTCCAAGAGCAGCCTCTGCCCTCTGTGCCTCCCACTTGACAGGGCGTGCCCATCCAGTTTTCAAGACGGATGAAGCATTCGGATGGCTTTGTTTCAATTTTTGGAGGTCGTGTGATTTTGGTGGTCATATGAAAGACATTCACGAAACATCTAGGTAGCAGTACTGCGCATAGCGTAGAGGTTTTAAGAATATGGAATGGGAAGATACATTAAAAGGTCTCATCTGTTCCATCCTACTTGTGGCTGCACCAGCAGCTGCCCAGCAGAACTGTTTGGCTGCTGATTTAAAAACAGAGAAGCAACAAACCAGGCACCGCTGCCTTTCTTCCTACCGTTTGCTTCCCCCCCCGCCCTTACAAAAAACGGCCCCCCACATTCCTAAAGGGTGATTTGAAGAAATCTGAGTGATTTCATATGAGGCTTGGGGGAGAGCCGGCATGGGACACTTTTCTTCTTGCAGCCCTCCTTTTCTCTAAAACTAAAGAATAGTAAACGTTAGCTTCTACTTGTGTTGTTTTGAGGGTCTGAATTAATCCTGCTGTATCCAGGTAATTAGTGAATGCGCAAGGCAAACGTGGCCAGAAGCTTAGGCCTTTTCCTAGTGGGAAGGACTGGGTTGCAAAAGATAAAAGAGACTTTGAAAAATAAAATGGACCTGTTTTTAAATAAGTGCTTCTTTAAAACCTGGAAGAAAATCATCATCCTGTTTAAATTCCCTTCAGGTTCCTACTACCTACAAAGCAGCATCAACTGGCTACTTCCATCTGGAAAATGTGAAGATTAAACATCAATAAGAGCAACTCTTAGTTCCCAGGTACATGAAAACAAGACCTGGGGAAAAAATTAACTCATTCAGAGGTTGTTTTTAGCTTCAAGCCTCTATGGGTTATATACTTGGACCTCTTTCTGCAAGCGTGTGGGCTAGACATTTCAATGTTGCTTTTATATAAAAACAGATACAAACAGTGATCCTAGAAACTGGAATATATAAGACTTTTTATAAATTAGCAGGAGTTAGTAACTTCAGACCGATGTTGTTGCACTTTAAAATTCAGTAGTAATGGATTTTTGTACGTTGTTGGAGCAAGTAAGGATTTTATGTAGTAGGTGTACCTATTGTGGGTTCTTTCTTTAGATCTCTGTAATAGTGGAAACAATTTTATTGTCTTGGAAAAAAAAGACATGCTCTTACTTTTTGAAGATAGTAACTCTTTTAACCTCTTGCAACTATACCATTTTAGATACCTATCAAGAGACGATTGCACAGAACATGGTGGGGGTAAGTACTCATGGTAAAACAACAGGGAAATTAAATGCAGCAGGCAATGGTTGTCAGTTTGTCGTGGATTTACCTAGGATTTGTTTTGGGAGAAGGTATGGATTCGCCTGGTTGCCAGTGCTGCCTATGTCTTTCTAGCAACAGTCGCCATCAGCTTGAAAGTGTAGCAGTAGAGTTCAAGCTTTTAATATTAAGGAAACATTCTTGAGCACATAAAGGGTCATGTAACTTCATTTTAGAGTAGGAGAATGAAGAGCGTGGTAAGAGCATAAATATGGCTTATTTTCTCTAATAAATTTATACTCCCATTTGACATGTGTTCACCATTATTGGGTACAAATACAGTGAGAACTGAAAAGACAGCAAAATAGTGATTCCTACGAGACAGGTGTACTATGGCTTCCATATAGAACAAGCCATGGTTTGATTGAAGCGTGGTAGAAAGCATTGTTATAGAATCAGATATCTAAGGCTTTATCTAGTTTCCAGTTAAATCAATAAGACTAACTGATCCTAATGGAGTTTTGATTCTCACTCTGCCCATTTGCTGATGAGTTTGGGAACACAAGGGACTTGATTTTTCCTCCTATCTCAGTGTAAAAATGATTTCCGGCACTGCCTTCTTGTCCCAGGTCTGACTCTGCTGCCAAATGGACAATTAGCAGCTTTGTCTGGACGCAGAGTTTGGACTGCAAAAGCAAAGTGTGGCTTGAACGTGCATTTGCTTTGTTTAAAGCAGAGATGTGAACGTACGTCCCTGCTGCGCATCCCCCTTGGCTGCCACCTGCCTTTGGAAGGTGGGCTCTCTACTCCAGCCTCTTTAGACCTAGTGCTCACCAGATCCCCCCACCTAATGGGGATTTTTCATAGTACTTCAGGAGGTGAAGTGTATGGTTGAAGAATAACAAAAAAGAACAGATTTTGCCTGGAGTTTTAAAAATAGTAGTTTTTGGAGAAGACAGATGCCTCTTTAGACGGAGATGCCAATGAAGGCATCACCTAATGCCTTCACCCCAATCAGTTACTGAAGCAAGCAATCATCTCTCATACAATATGGTTAAAAACCCATTTTAAAATGGCTTTTCTTTTTTTTTAGTTATTGTCTTAATAGGCAACACAAGCACAGTCTTTTTCTAAAGTTGAAAGTGTTAGTGCCAGTGGCTGCCGTAGTTGAAATTTGAAAGTATTATATGCTTATTTCTTCAGATTATAAAAAAATTGGAGTACTAAACTGGAATAAGAGCTCATGTACAGTAAGTACCTTGATCCAAACTGTTAAAACTAGCTTTGCCTGGCAGAAGCCTATTTTGTAGGTGTTGAGAGGACTTTTTTTTTTAATTTAAGCTTATTCAGCTAGGTGACTTATAGGTGCAAGAGTTTTTCTTTCTTGCTCCACACGTGAATAAAACTGAGGTATGAGAGAGTGAATGCTACCTCAAAAAACTTGAAAGATGGTGATTAAAAATAATCAGGTTAGATAGCAAAGCACAGATAAATTAAAAAAAGCAGCTCTGCTAAAATCATTATAGTCAAGACTGTTTAAGCAGTTATCTTTAGCTGATACCTATTTTTAAACTATTTTCTTTTCCAGTATGTTATACAAATTCTGAATTAAAAAGCTGCTTTTTTGTAAATAATTGTCAACCATCATTTTCTAACATTCTAAAAAGCCAAGGAAGTCTAATTCCTCTGTGCTCCACAGGTTTATTTGTGTGCCTGCATGCACCCTATTACACAGCAAAAAATAAAAAATAAAATTATTTAATTTAGTGGAGAGTATATTTAGTTGCTGGTAAATGAAAATAATAGTTAAAGGTCAAGCATTAAGATTAATATGTGTTATATAAATCAAGGGATTTTTGACGTAGGTAACGAATACCTTTGTGTTATACCTGTGGTCTTTTTTTTTTTTTTTTCCAATTTTGTTGTACCCAACAGAAGTCTTCTGTTCTGAAACAGGCTCTTCCTCTCATCTGTTACTGTTTTATTACTGAATAACAAGCTTCAAAACTTCAGATGGTTAGTTGTGACATCCCAAATATGGGTTTCAAATTGAAATAGTGTATATATACTATCAGGGAATTAGATGCAGAGGCAAAATGAGAAAAAACAAGATGTGTTGTGTTTTCTATCTCCTTCCTGTAGCAAAACTAGAGCACAGAAAAGCTTGAAGATACCTTAGAAACTTAATCCTTTAAGCTCATCTAGGCATGAACTCATTTGGTCATTTGAAAAAGCTGTGGAATTGTATAGTTTTGTAACAGAAACATTAAGATTGATACAAATGCAGTATGAATAGAAATGTGCGTGGTAAGGACCATGGAAAACTGGAGAATAAAGGGTTAAAAAAAAGGCCTGTGTTGATAACCAAGGATGCCATTCCTAGCTGTAAAATGTGAGGAATGTGTTGTTTATGTCAAGACCAAAAGGCGAAAAGGAAGGTCCTCACGATGGGCACCGGGAGAATAGGAATAAGGAGCACATCCCCTGTGCTCTCCCTGTTGCTCTTGCTGGGGAGGAAAAACAGAGCACAGGCATGCAGCCTGACCTAGTGCTTACGGAAACTGAGGTTAAAGTGATTTTGAGACAAAGGACCACCCAGTATCAATCAGTGGATTAAAAGGATTTTAAAAAATCAGTCTAAAATGCACTTTTTATCACCAGTTGGGGACCCCAAAAATTTCAGGAGGACAAGACAAGTTGGTTTCCCTCTGTGGCAAAACCTTGGGATTATGTGGGAGTGAGCAAGTAAACGAGTGAAATCTGAGAGTGTGAAGGTGTAAAATCAACTTGCCTTCTTTTTTTTTCATTTTAATCTTATCCTTCCTGTAAAATCTTGTGGTGAGCTGTATGGTACTAATTTCCCATCTGGAAGATGGAGAATACATAACTTGCTTCTATTTTATTGTTGTTGACAGCTGAAGCTGTCAGGGAAATCTAAGTTTGTTAAAAATGGGTTAAGAGACACCCGTCCTCGTGAAGGGAAAAATAGTATCCAGTATCTTTACTTACAAAATTCAATTTCTTGCAAGCAGGGGAGTAGGTATACAGGAGGCTATCTAAGAACTCTGTGGGCTTTATTATCTTACATTTTGGGTCCTTTGTCATGCTGATAGTACTTATTGCAGGGAAGTCTGTGTCCTGTGGGAGAGGCTAAGATTTCCTCTGGGACTTGTTAAGATGCTCCTACTGATAACATGTTGTAAGTATTCATGACCCTCATCCTTCATGTTGCATCTTCTCTGCCATCCTCATCTAGGGATGGGCTATTCTAATACTCCTGGTGAATCTTGTTGAACTTTCAAAATTTGTTTTAGCAGCACTTATGATGATGAGCTGAGGCCAAGACTGAGGTTAAGAGCATCTAAGTTGTTGCCTGAGTATGTTAGTTCTGAAAGATCTCTGGAGAACAATTTGCAGTAAAGCATTTGAGGGCTCTTGTGTCTTCGCTAAGTGGTATACTTCTGCCCTTGTGGTTGCAGCATTGCACGAGCCTACTAAAAGCAATGATAAACACCAAGTGGCGTAATAAAGACATGCCAGATGCACTGGCATGTGAAGCTGCCACATTAAACTGTAAAATAATTAAAGCGAGTACAGGAACTTCCAAAACTTTCAACCTCCAAAAAAAGATATGCTCTAATTTGTGGGGGAGAAGAGGAGGGGTGGTTCTTTATGGACCAGTGAGCAAACACTAACTGTGGACCTGCATTTCCAAGACACTATATGGCCGAATATAAGGACAGGGAGAAAGGAAAGCTGTATC
Organism: Fulmarus glacialis; assembly: GCF_000690835.1. Taxonomy (NCBI): domain Eukaryota; kingdom Metazoa; phylum Chordata; class Aves; order Procellariiformes; family Procellariidae; genus Fulmarus; species Fulmarus glacialis. The sequence continues at coordinate 11,052 of NW_009230272.1, forward strand.
TCTTCCTAGGAAATAACCTTTTTTTCTTGCTAAAAGCAAAGACTTAAGTCAAATCTACTGAAGCACTGAACAATATTTGATACTTCTGTGGAACCAGAAATCCTCATATTACTATAGCAGGATTGTAAGTATGTAAAGATGGTTTATGAACTCTAAGAACAATTTGCAGCAAAGCATTTGAGGGCACTTCCATCTTCTCCAAGTATTATGCTTTTGCAGTTACTCAAAAATACTGATGAACATAGCTAATTCTTATTTGTTTTTCATCATCATGACTGAGAAAGGAGAAGAAAAAAAAAAATCCAAAATTCTCTAACAAAACCGTCGGACATTGTTCTGTATAACCCTGGGGAAATTGATTAGAAAAGTTTTACTTTCCATTTCCTCATATTCATAAAGTATTTTTGTTAAAAAATCCAAAAGACCACAGAGCTGGTTTACCAAACCACCTGCAACAGGCTCAAGAGTTGCTACCTCTGTAGAAAGAGAATTCACGCTCACACAACAGTTATTCAGTACAGATATTTGGTCTACAGGTGAAGCTGGACTTCTGCTAACCACTGCAGGTCAGGACAGTGTGCTGCTGCACAAGCCCAAGTTTAGCCACTTTATCTAGGGGGAAGGAACTGGTGCAGACTGGTTAGTGGTGGTGGGGTTTAATATGTTAAATTCCCATAAACTGTACATTTTAATCCACATGCATTAGAACCTAAAAAGCAGAAGGTTTTAAGTCATTTTGGCAGTGCTCATTAACCAGGTGTTTCTGAATAGAAATTTTACATCCAAATGCCAGCATCATATTCTATTTTATTTTCTCAGCTGAGTTTTACTGCAAAATTCTTGTCCATGCAGGGTAGTTCTTATGACAGCATCTGACTCAAAGTTTGGATTGTGGTTTTATTTTTTTACTGTAAGTAGAAAAGGGTCAGACTGTACTGTGGTTCTATTTAGGATTATAATCACTTTACACTGGAATTTGCCATCCTGGACTGGAGAATTACAGTTCTGTATGGTTGCCCTTAAAGCATTTTAATCTAATTTTGTTACTGACTGTTCAAAGTGCGTGTTTTTGAGCCATTAAAAGGAAGTTGATCTTCACATTTTTCTTACAGTGGGCAATTTGGATTAAAATAATATTGCAAGAGTTTTAAACAGATCATAAATAACAGCTGTGTCCTGGTTTTGGCTGGGATAGAGTTAATTTTCTTCCTATAGTGCTGTTTTGGATTTAGTATGAGAAGAATGTTGATAACACACTGATGTTTTAGTTGTTGCTAGGTAGTGCTTAGGTAGTCAAGGACTTCTCAGCTTCCCATGCCCTGCCAGCGAGAAGCTGGGAGGGGGCACAGCCAGGACAGCTGACCCAAACTGGCCAAAGGGCTATTCCATAGCATATGACGTCATGCTCAGTATATAAATTGGGGGGGGTTGGCTGGGAGGCAGCAATCGCTGCTCGGGGACTGGCTGGGCATCGGTCGGTGGGTAGTAAGCGATTGCATCACTTGGGTTTTTTTCTTGGGTTTTGTTCCCCTCTCTCTTTCCTTCATTGTTTTACTTTTCATTACAAGTTGTTGTTGTTGTTATTATTACATTATTTTATTTCAAGTATTAAACTGTTCTTATCTCAACCCGTGAATTTTCTTCCTTTTGCTCTCCCGATTCTTTCCCCCATCCCACCGCAGGCAGGGGGAGGGTGAGTGAGCAGCTGTGTGGTGCTTGGTTGCCAACTGGGGTTAAGCCATGACAAACTGTAACAACTTTATCATGTCTGCTTTTTTAAACGCCTCTTGCAAGGATGAATGTTTAGAAAAACATCCCTTTGTGACAGGAGAAATGAAGAATCCTAGTTTACAGAACAGCAATTAAATATTTTAACACGTAAATTAGTCTAGATCCTACAGTTGCTTCTGTAGTGATGGAAAAAGAACAGAAACTGGACAAGTATGACTGTGTTTATGCAGCCTTAGAGCGCTGTGTGTGACAGTTAATGACACTGTGTTCCTACCGAGACGGGAATGGCTAGTACAGATCCAGCTACAATGAAAAAACACCCTGGTGTAAGGACGCAGTTGAAGCTTTTCATGAGAGAATTCAAACTGACATTAATTTCCATTGAAATCTCATTTTAAACCCTAAATATTGAGGCCACAGAGGAAACAACAGTGACCCAGCTGTAGCATAACCTTTAGTCAATAACTTAATTGTTTTTTAGAATCTAGTGATTTGTTCATGAGTTTCTGTGGAAACTTAAAAACATAGGGAATACTAAATTCAGAGTGAAACAGTTTGTAGAGACTTGAAGTCTAATGGAGCTGGAATGGAACATCAGTTGCTGCTGATGGATGCTGTCCTTCAAGAGAATCTGTTTCTGTAATAAATAGCACGGGTTCTTGCAGCAAACAGCATGCGTGGGAATGTAGTTGAAGATTTCAGATTTGTGCAACAGGCGATCACATCACATCACTTCCCTCCCCTTCCAGTCTGCCCCTTTAAACACCTCCAGAAAGAAAAGAACGAGCTGTTGCCAGATGAGAAACTTGCTGCACAGGCTTTCCTTAATCAAATAGTCTTTACGCACATGACATACCCCAGTGAGTAGGTCAATTTGCAGTCCTTGCTCATGCTGTTAATGAATTTATGCTCTCTATCCTAAATATCTATTATAATCAAAAAAGGATGTTAATAATTGTTCTGATACCTGGTTGTGGCTACTTCTGAATAACGTGTACGATAAGGCTTTCTCATCCTTTTTAAAGCATCTCGGAGATAGAGATTGCTTAGCAACGAGTACCTGAGAAAAACTTACCGCGTAGCACTCTCTTTGTGCTTGAAACAGCGTGCAATTCCCATTTTTACTGTTTCCTTAGGGGTTAAAAATGCTAATTAACCAAATGGTATATCACAGTAATGATGTTATCTGTGCTGCTTTCTCCTTCCTTATGAAGCTTTATCAGTGAAAGGTTTAAAAGTTTTTCTTTTTGTGTGAAGTCAGAAAAAAAGTCTGTTAATCTGTTTGCCTGAAGTTTGCTGCTATATTAATACAATAGTTTGTACCAGAAAAAGCTGGTGGCTCTTGTTTCTTCTGTAAATACCTTTCCTTTCTTCCTTTTCCTCCTTACTCACCGTAAGTCTCCTGCTAGATAACAAAATGTTGGATGCAATGAGGGAGAGAGAAGTTTGTTGACCGTACTTCCCCTCCCTTTTCTCCTTCCCTGCATTATTTATACATTTGTGTGGCCTTGATCCCCCCTTTCACTTTCTTAACACAATGGGCTTTTTGGTTGCTTTTCTTCCATATGTATATAATAGATGTTATTTCATATTGTCTTTAAATATTGAAAAGTTACTTACTAACCTTAGAGTTCTGTGAGCCCAAATGAGTTGGAATTTATCAGCAATGCAGGAACTGTGTTGAAGGAGCAAAGGCAGTTCAGAACTTCAGCGTGAATACTGCCACCTCCCAAAGATCCATTTAGTCCACATTCTGCCAGAAAATAATGGGTGCTGAGAAAGAGGATGTAAATGAAAAAGGATACCGTACCTGTGACCGGCAGTAGATGTTTTAGGGGTGGATTTGCTTTCCTGAGAAGGACCTCAGTCAGTAGTGGTTGTTTGTGATAATATGGAGTTATAATTCAGTGCAGCTACACCTTAGGGGTTTCAAGCCTCTCGGCTGCTTGTCACCTATTGCTACTCTTCCATACGCTTGTATCACAATCTGTAAAAGTTGGTGTCTTTAGATGATACAAATAACTGGTGAAGAGATGTCTTTAGTCATCTGGTTGCAGAGCATAAGCAGAGCCTCCAAGCACAAAAGGTGAACGCTGGAGCAAATGAATACTGCTGTTAGCTGCTAGTGAGCTGTAAAGTTTTAAAGAAAAACAGGCGAGGCTCCTTAAAATGGTAGTGTTCTGCATTTTTTCCATAGAAGCGTTTGGAAAATGTGATGGTTTGATCAAGCACCAGAGCACACAAACTAAACCTCTGTTTTTATGGGTTGAAGGTTGTAACAAAAACAGCAAACTCAGTAGTGTCAGAGAAATAATCCTACACAAGCACAGTCGTATTCCTGAGAAATATCATTCCTGTTGTGTTATCTTTCTCTTTTAAATTATGTGCATCCTTGTCAGAGAAGCATCTTACAGCTGATCTGACAACAAGTGGTTAGCAATTAAATGGATCCTTTGATTTCTACCATGCTGTTAGCTGATGATAGTCGGTGTGAAATAGGACAGGGATTCTTGTGGTATTGTGTGACCTCTACAGCTCAGGATCATACTGAGGGGAAGAAAAATGCCCCTTATCATTCTGGCATTGTGCAGTAGCTGATCAGAGCAGCATAGTCTGCTTCTGTTAGCTCATCTCCAGTGCTTTAAAAAAAAAAGTCACTGCATCTTTCTAAGTTAATTTCTGAATATTGTCATTGTCCTTGTCATGATTCACTTCCTTGCTGTACCAAGACTAGCTGCAAGAGAGTGGAAAGGCAAGTAGTAGTGGTCCTGGCTGTTCCAAAAAAATTCCAGCAGCTCGCAGTGCTCAATGGCGTAGGAGTTAATCTCCTGAAACTGCCCTCATCCAGCAGCCTCACACAAGCTGCACAAGCCACTGCGTTTTCCTTGTCATCAATACTGTAGGAGGAATAGCAATCTCATCTGTAGTAATCTTAAAGGTTTGGAAAATGGCGCTTTCTCCCCTAAAAGAAAAAAAGATCAATCAAACTCTAAATAGCCCGTAACTTCCTTTGACAGTGAGACCGGTGGCTAACTGCTGCCATGTTGTATTGTGCTCACTGGTAGCTCATCCGAAGGGTGGTGGGACTGGGGTGAGCTGTGATACCCAACCGCAGTGGTGATGGGGCTTCAGGAAGGAATTTCCTCCATGTGGAAGAAATGATATGTGTAATGAACAGTCAACTTCTTCCTTTTGATGTGCCTAACTTTTCCTTATCAAACAAATTGTGTGAAGGAATCTCAGAAGCTACATTAATTTTATTTAACAGGTACTTGGTAAGACAAGACAAATACCAGGTCTGCAATATGTTGTTATATTGCCTCCTCTGAATTTCATAAACTGTTCTTCAATATGGATGTGTTAGAAGCTGTAAAATAGAGGTTTTCTAGATCTGCTGTTTCCTGTTTATCAGTTTGGAAGAGTGAAATATAGTCAACCTCTACAGTCCTCCACTACATCTACTCTAGTCCCCATCTGTGGGCAAATGACACAGGAAGAATATTTTCTGGAGTGATATTACTATTTATATTTTTAGATTTATCTGTCTTTGTAATCTTTGGGATAATTAGTAATGCTTGGCATTTGTTCCTTTTTAAGAAAAGGTCTTTAAACCTTTAATTCAGTCACTGCAGATGTTTTGCTGCAGCACCCTTTAGTTTTCAAAACCCACAGTAGGGATGCATAAAAGTCAAGAGTTGGCAGAGTGTGTGCCGTAGGCTTGCACGACAGCAAATGAAATGTTGGTCTTTAATTCATGCTAGTTTTTTCACTGATCTGTAAAAAATTTTATATCATTTGTATACAAGACAAACCCCTATCGAAAAGACAGAAAAAGACTGAGTTAAGGGAGAATAAAATGACTTATTAGAGAAGTCCACTTTAAGTTTCTTATATGTGATAAATATTTATTGTGAGAACAAAACTGTTGTGTAGTTTCAAGTTCTTGAGTTGTGGGGTGGTGGTGTTGTTGGTTTTTTTAGTGTGCTAAAATAATGAAATATCAATAGTTGAAGGCAGATTGTACCACTCTATTTTTGTCCTAATTCTTTTTGCTTTGAGATTACCACTGCAGTGGAAGATAGCATCCAGCCCAAAGACTTGGATAGGGATTTCTAATACCGTTATGGACAGTGGTGCATCTGCGTTTGGGTTGATGGTGGGTTAGTAACTTGGACTGATCTGTTGCTACTGCTAGTAGTGTAACTGCAGGAGCAACGCATACTTCTGTGCTTACTAGAAGTGTAAGCTTTGTAGCTCCTGGGGTGGGTTTTGTAGCCTGGGTGGGGTTCTGAGCGGGCAGCATTTCACTGCTGTGCATGTGCGGGCTGATTAAATATATGCCTGTGTGAGCTCCTGTTGGATGTGTCTAGACCTAAGTAAAATTTCAGGTCTGATAAGGTCGAAATTACTTCCACGTATGTTCTCAGCTTTGCAACTTGCTTCCCAAGTGCTGCTGGAGTAAACCTGAAAAACTTGCCTTGTGTTTCCGTATCTTGTTGAAGACCTGCTTTGGATGGATTTATAGGATCTGAGCCAGCTGGGGGCTTTTAACACATTCTATATTTTCAAGTTTTGGGGGGATACTTTTAAATGCATTTTTAAACTTTCAGAAAGATTAGTGCTATAATTAAATATGGGATTTTTCATGAGACTCCCTGATTTCATTGTATTTTTCAGGGAAATAGGGATAGCTTACTATTCAAGGGTCTGCAGCTCCGTATTGTTTGGTGTTATGCTGTCTTAAAACACCAAACTCCCTATCAGGCAGTGAGACATAACTGTTTAACAAGATGTGATTTTCCTAGTACTAATCATGCATTACGGTTATACTGTAGGTAGTATAATGGGACTTACTACATAACTTAATACCAACCAGAAAATGTGGTAGTTCATAAAGATTTTTATTTTACGTCTTTTCAAATAAACGTAACTTATCTAAAGAGGTAAACAAAAAATTGAGTATACCCCACGTAGTGCACTAACTGCCCCATTAAGCAGGTTATAGAGTGATTTGGTGCAAATATTTATTTTTGTTTGGGGTTGGTTTTTTTCGCTTAATGTAGAGGAAAAGCATCCCTGCATTTCCTGGTTAACCAGAGATACTCCAGAATAATCAGATACTAAAACCTATTGCTAGCATTCTTTTCCAACTAAAACTGTCAGGATAGTATGACAAGAATTAGTTTTATGAATTCAGTGCTTGAAACCTAAAAGTAGATCTTGGCAAGCTTCTGGAGCTTCAGAAAATTATGTGGTGTGTGCTGTGTCATTTGCTTATTTATAACTGTGGTCCGACAAATTAGACTCTCACAGCCCTGTCCCATTGGTCTCCTGAGAAAGTCCCCTTCAATTTGAGGCAAGACACTGCTTGTTTAGATCCAGTTGACGACCTCGCACCAGAAATAAATGAATGAAAAGCCTTGGTATAGACAGAAGGATTACCGCAGGGTTATGCTATGGACTGCTCAGGATGAAATAGCATACAAAAGCATAATATTCTGCTTAATTCACTGTGTGCCATTATGCCATGTATCCCCCGGTCCCACGCTCTCGTGCTGGCTTCAGCGCTGATGTGGCACAGTAGTGAGCCATTTCAGCCTGCTAACTCACTGAAAGAAGAAGGAAAAACCACAGTAGTTGTTCCTGTGGCTCAGCAAGAGCAAAAGCACCTGGTGGGGCTGGCTGGGGCGAGGGGGAGAGGAGGGAGAGAGGCACAGATGGGGGATGCGCCACATCAGCTTGGGCTGTTTGCAGCTCCCCACCTTAGTCAACACTGGACCAAAAAATTGTCTTGATATTAGGTACAACAAACGACTTGTATGGAAAGTGGTTTCACAAAAAAAAAGGACATTTTGAGGGCCCTTTGCCATTTCTTCTTAATGAGGCTTTAGGATTTTTGTTGTTCAGCTTATAGAAAAGCAGTTAAAATTAATTCAGAAAGCAGCTGTCTTAGCTCTTCCTTGCAATAACAAAATTTGAGTCAGAAAAGACTGGAACAAGAATAACGCTCTTTTCTGTTGAATTTGCAGTGCTTTACTTACAATGCAGAATTGCCATTTTACCCATGTTATTGGTCAGTCTTGTTTCCTTTCCAAAACACTGTGTATGAAACACCAGGTAACCTTCTTCTGTTGGTTTATTTATTTAGAAACATGCACAAAGATAGTTGGGCAGATGATGTGCCCAGAACAACTTGTAACTCCAAAAATAGATGGTTTATGTTGAGCATCACGCTGATACCTTGGGTTTTCCCTGGACTTTTTTGGCTTCCTTCCTTCCCATCTCTGAGTTTTTCTCTCCTTCATTTAGTTTCTTTCTACAGTTCTTGGCTTTCCTTCCTGTTAACCTGTCAATGTCAGTGGGAATTTCCATTAAGTTTCTGTAGTTTGAATACAGCAGCCTGGGCCTTATTCTCTTGGATGTAGGGAGAACAAACACTGAGAGTCTGATTCACCGTTTTTATTTCAGTGGGTTTATGAGGCAACTCCATAGACATCAGTGCAGATATTTTTGATCCACAGCCTTTGGGATGAAAGGACAGTCAAGCCTGTGAGCCTCAGCAGAAGCTTACAACACGATGACTGTGCATCCTGTCTGGTATCAGGAGACCTCACAGTCTGCTACGTTTTGGTCGAGACACTCATGGGTATATTTACGTCAAACTCAGAAACACTAAGGGTGTGTTCATCACTGCTGCTTGCCTGAGCACCTAACTTTAGACTACAGTCAAAGGCACCTTGACTCGGAATGTCGTGTCTTTAAAATACCTGTCCTACATTGTACGTTTCGTACCATATTAGTTTGTCTTAAAACTGAATATTGAAATCGGCATCAATTCTATTGTGCAAAAAACAGTAACTTTTTTTCCTACTAGATAAAACCATTGTTTTGTTCTTTTCTTTCTGTTTTAAAGGTTCTGGCTTGTTTTATCTTGAATCCAATGTCTTGGTGTGGCATTTCAAAGAGAGGGGGGGGAAAAAACATGAAAAAACTGCTGTGACACTGGTTTAATCTGTTCTGCTTTCCTTCAATAATGGTGGTTCAGCACAAAACCAAGAGATTATTTTGAAAGAGACCCTGACATGCATTTTAAAAAGACGCCATCGAGATAAGTCCGTGTTCTTGAATGCCAGAAAGTGTTTGTGAGGAATCTTTCTTCTGAGGGTAGACTTTTGCACACTTTTCATAATATTGCTCACTAGTCTCACTCATTGTATCTACAACCACGTATTTATATATCACACCCAGTCCAAGGCTTCCTGCAGAGTACAGTTTGGGAAGGAGTGGGAGAAGGAAATCAAGGTGTTTGGACTTAAATCCTGCTCTGCTCAAAGGCAGAGATCTTTACTGGAGCTGTAACACTGAGAGGTGGGTGACCGTGCGTGGTGAACAGAACCTTCTCCTGGGATTGCTCTGGTCTTCTCAAAGAGCAAATCCAGCGTGTAATCAGTGAATTATTTACATTGCACATAAAAACTATCTTTAGGACTTTATCATTGTTGCATACTTCCTTTTCTGTTAATATAGGTTTCTGCTTCTGGAAGCTGAGTGTGTTTTGATTTTTCCAGAAGAAGATAATGTTGGTTATTTTTAGCACAAGCCTGCTTTCCAGGTTGCTGCTCATCACCATGTTGCTAACTGGCTCCTCTCAAATGTGGCAGCAGGTTTTTGCCTCTGTGCTCTTAGGATGTGCATGTATTGCTTTTTGTAAGAGTTGATTTAAGTCCCATCAAATCTTTCCTAAAGATACGGTTAAGCTTCAGTTCATTAACCATTTCTCAGGGGTAATGCTCCTGCTACAACTAAATATTTTCATTCAGACAGTGACAGATAAGAAAAGCATGGCTTCTCCTTGAATGGCAGCACTCTTCGATGTTTTTTCTAACTCAGGTTTCCTACCTAATGAACAGAAAAATCTCACTGACTCAAACTTTATAGGGTAAATAGTGCACCCAAGATTTTATATTTAAAATATTTGGGAGCCTTTCTAAAATTCCAGTGAAAGTAGGGGTGAATTAGTGCATGAAATGTAAAAGTTTTCACATGGAAATGATGTATGGTAATAATTACATACTAATCAAAGAATTAGACTCACTCCACATGAGGTGGAAGGTGTTCTGGGATGGTTAAGACTTCAGAAATGAATAAATACTTTTTGATGGTATAAATGTGTTTGCTAGTTGCTCTTTCCAGGCTAGGATTATTTTGGCTAATGCCTTTTTTTTCCTTTTCTTTTCCCTACCAGTCCTTTTTTTAAAAACTGGATAACAGTCTGTGGCTGGTTGTAAAATACAATTTTAAAACATCAGAAAAATGTTCAGGAAACATAATACACTGATTTAAAAAGAGAACAAATCTCAAGCTAGTTACAGTGTAAATGACTGATAATTCAAATGTAGACTTATGGCCAGGAAAATATCTGCTGTCAGTAACACTGCATATTTCATGTTGAAGTATGTTGACAAGACGTGTTTATACATAAGTCTCATCAAATGAAGTTTAAGAAATCAAAACTGAGGCTTTGTATTTTTTCTTCTTTTCCTTCCTTCTCTTCCCCCTCCTCAGCCTGCAGTGAGCATTACTACTAGTTGAAAGCGCTTGCACAGGTTTAGTTCTCACAAAAAGAGCAGCTGCTCACAGGCCTTCTGCTTGTTGTGTGGCTTTCCAGCACTGATGGTTTGGGTTTTTCTCCTAGCACCTTTGCATGTGCTCTTTGCTATTTGCTCACATGACTGTCTGTATATTCTCTGTGAGGTAGAATGTATTTTGCGTAAGAGTCAACAATATTTATCCTCCGTCTCCAAAAATTGTTCATACTGCGTAATAGTTCTCAGTAAGTAGGTGCTTGGCAAGTATTTGATTAGCGGAGTAGCAGAAGAACGATAAGTGAAATCCACCCTGGCTCTACAGTAGCAGATGTCTAGAACCGAACTAGTTGCCCTTGGCTCTGCTTGGAACTGATGCAGAGAAACAGGTGCTTTAAGGGTATTATCTTATGGCCTGTTTTAAACCCTTGACTGTGACAAGACCAGTCTGGACTCAGTTTGTTGTTGACTAGATCTCTGTCATGATAAGTGCAGCTGAGCCTTGTGCCTCAGCTCATGGTATTTCCATAGTCAGTTGAATTCTGCTCTGTGTAAGTATTGCTACTCTGATATTTTATTAATAGTTGCAAAAACTATTTACAACTTTAACAGTTGCCCTAAATCTTAAGGCAGCCTAAAGTTAAATCGTAGAATCACTAAGGTTGGAAAAGA
>NW_009230273.1:0-14806 GCF_000690835.1 Fulmarus glacialis
AAAAATCCAGACGTACAGCGCCCCCCCCTCTCACCCCGGTTCCTGCGGCCCCTCCTCGCCCGCTCTCTCCTCCCTCGCCTGTTCAGGGGCCTCGCTCCCGGCTGCAGCGGTGCCCTGGTACCCTGCAGTCCCTCTGCCCTTCCACGCTGGTGTCCCCTCGCCGTCCCCTCGCCGTCCCCTCGCCGCCCCAGCGCGAGGTTCCTCCCACCGCGCGCAGAAACGCCGCGGTCCTGACCCGTCACTCCTTAATCCCAATCTCTCTTCTCGCTTGTCTGTGCAATTACTGCAGGAGGGTGGGGAGACTGTGATATAAACATACTGTCCTCCGCGGTGAAAACAACTCGAGGCCAAACGGATTCATTGCACTAGTGACTTAAACTAGGTGAAATGTCGACAGTGTTACTCAACATCACATTCCCAAACTCTTGTTACATAAAATAAACAAACCTTCTAGTGATGTTTTGTATAGTCTCCAGCCCAGCCCCAACCCCACCGATCTGCTTCATTCCCCAAGGGGCGGCAGGGACGTGGGTCTCCTGGCTTGCAACCATCTTCCCCTACACATCTGCCACGGCTAAAGTCTGGCATTTGTCTCCTCTGTTGCAATGTACTAACAGGATTCTGCAGGTTTTGTTCAGTTTTGTTTTGTTTTTTAAAATTTGTCATTAAAGAAAAAAGAGAACAAAAACTTTTTTGGCTGCAGCTATCAGCTCATTTTTGGTTGCTTTCTAATGCCAAGGCCAGCAGGATCCAGGAATTCATCTACTGGTGCCAGCAAGAAAGCATTGACCCAAACAAGGGAGCCAGAACTTGGACTGCAGTCCTTGCCAGGGATCAGCAAGAGGCCAGAGAGACCATGCTGCTGAGTCATCACCGCTCCAGCTGCTACAAGCCTTTTCTGGGGACGCGGCTGTTGCTAAGATTCCTGGGAGCTGACTGATTGCTCCTTCTATAGTCATGTAACACACACACATACACGTCAAAGGAGCAAGGAACAGCAGCTGGGGCCAGCTGGGAGCGAGAACACAGCCTGCTGGCCGTGAGCAGCCAGACTTTGTGGCTGTGCAGATACGCAGACAAGGCAGGCTGTGCCCCACAGGGGCTGCTGCACGTAGCTCTGGGCTCCTTTTGCAGGGCTAAAGCTACCTCACTCCCAGGGAGCTTCTGCTGTCATCCACTCATGGAGGTGTTTCAAAAGGCAAACAGTCCAGGCAGTGGTTCTGTACAAAGTTTTCTTTCTCTTTGTATTTGCACGTTTCATTTGCTTTAGATCAGAGAGCCAGAGACATTAAAAGGTAGGAACATGCTTAAAATCTATGCATTGCATTCCTTGCAGGGCCAGTGTTGGGTCATTCCCCTCATACAGTAAGTAAATATGTTCAATCAGCAGGCAAGTAAAGTGAGCACTTTCCAGTTCTGAGGCCCAGAACTTAAATCAATGACATTTCTCATTAAGCCCCGTCAAGTTTGAGAGTATTCTGCAGCCTCACACATTGCACAGGGAGGGAACGCTTCTTCGTGCACATCCTGCGTTTTCCTTTGCCCAATTTAATCTTTTTAAATCTTTTTAATCTTTTTATTCTCTTGCCTTTTATCTGCCTCAGGTACTCGCCTTCCTAGATGCTGCAGTTACCCTTGTTTCCTGCTCCACATTTGACACTTAACAAACTAGATGTACTCAGGCTTTTAGATCCCTCCACTCACATGTAGGTTGTTAGAGCCTTAGGGTATGGGATCTGTCTTGTCTCTCCGACGTTAGACACATCATTGATTCCAAAGGAATAACTAATCATACTAACATTTAATAATAGAACTAATAATTCCAGAGCCCAGTCTCCCTGCCTCTCTTTATTGAGTGTCTATTGAGGTGCCAAACTCAGAATTACAAATTGCCAAATGAGGTTTTAGGTCACTTGAGTTTCGCAGTCACTTTTTTAGAGTAGCACCGCAGAGTCCTAACCATGGACCAAGACCACTGTATACCATAATACTGAAAAAGGGTCTCTGCCCCAAAGTGTTGCCGGTCTAAGTATAAGAGAAGAGACAAGCAATGGTCAGAGATAGACAAGGGAGGCCCAGCAAGCAGTGAATTGGTTTTGGCCAGCGTGGCAGGAGGTGGTCTTCACAAGCAAGAAACCCAACTGAATTTTAGGGCAGATTCAGTCAGGAAGGAGGGATTCTCTGAGATCCTCAAAAAGACAGTTTTCAACTCAATAGTTCCTTTTTGCAGGAGACAATAGGCACCTGTGGCCGTTTCCCAAAAGGAGCTTTAAGTGTTGCATAAGATCAGTAGCACATTTAAATCCACTTCTATCCAAATCAGCACAGAAATGGTCTCTCGGCATATGAAATCTGTTTATGTAGACAAATGTAGGTATAGCCAAATGCAGACATGGGAAAACTTATATGTTAAATGTTTTGAGAAAGCTGATAAGAAATCCAATATATAATACATACCAATATAGAAATAAGTAAATTCTAAATTGCTTAAAGTAGATGTGGGTCATTTCCATCACACCAAGTGTAAGAAAAGCCTGAGGGACACAGCGAAAGCACTAGTGAAAAAGTGCTTGGGGACTTCACTGGAAGAAGCCACTCTGTATTGACTGTCAAGGGACAGATTAAATGGGATCAGATATGATTTTTCTAACTTCAATTTATACAGTGTTTTAGGTATTGTAGAAAACAGAGGGGAAAAAAGCACTACACAGACTAAGTTTCTAATTACTTGCATATGCAGATTTGGAAGCTGCATTTGGCTTGTAGTAAGGCATGATAGTGCTCTGACAGTGTGCCTGCATGGATGGTGAAAGCCATGTATGGTGAGGCTCATCCCCTCCACTCCATGCAGCTACAGGCATGCTGTCCTTAAAAAATTCTGCAGTTACAACACGTGAATTGTGCTTTTTTTGTTAACCAGGGGTGTTTTTATGCCCCTAGAGTGACTTGCTCTTCATAGTACTGGGAACTTTGTCAGGTAGCGCTTGCAGAAGCTCACCATCAACAAAACTATGAAGAAAGTACACCCTGAACTCAAGATGCTGTACAACATCCCCCATTCTCCAATTTAGGGCATTTTGGTATTACGAGACCCCTTAGATGTGTTGTAAAGCATCAGTCACCACTTGTATTTCAGACCCATGTCTGCTATGGCTGGGATGGTCGGTAAAGGATGCCTGGGAGCAGCTTAGGCTGCAGCTGCCAGGAAATGTTAACACTGCCTTTGAAGAAGAGGTCAAGCTCAGCTCCACTCTGAGCCATACTGTTGTTCAGCCAGTCCTGTCGATACCACCTCTGGAGCAATCAGATCTTCCAAGCTACTACGTGGTGTCAAACCCCCCATATTCAAACAAGATTGTAGAGTGGCCTATGAAGAGTTGCTGCCCGTGCACCTATCCATCACTGACATCTTGGCCAGTCCTCAGCAGAAGTTCAGGTTTAGTTGTGGTATGGAGGGTGCTGGCAGCACAAATGACCTCCTTCAAACCACAGACAGGGAGAGGAATTCTGTAGTCGTTCTTCTGGGTCTGCCTGCAGTGCTTGCTACAGCTAGTCTCAACAAAAACTTTCTTACCCCAGACTAGTGATATTTAGAGAGCCTGTGAAATGGATCCTTTCTGTTTGTAAGAATGTTTGTTTGCATGAGATGGCCATGGATAGCTGCTTCCTCTGCCTTCAAAGAAGTCATGTGAAGAGCCCCAGAAGGCTTCAGCCTTCCTCCCAATACTTTCTACATCAATTCTAGGTCTTGACATTTATGTTCAAGGCCTTCTGTGAAACTATCCAAGAATATCTCAGAAAAGCCTCTTTCTTTGCATGTTGATAGCACTGTTCCTGTGAACCCTGGGATAATGAAAGACAAGGCATTCTCTGCAGCAGGGTCATGGATTTACAGATTGCTCTGCTTGAAGATATAAATCTCCTTTCTCTGGCTTTACTGAAGACAGATCTGAAAACAGCAAAGAAAAAACAAGAAGGTGAAAGAAAAAAAAGATTAAAAGAAAGCATGAGTAAAAAGAGCTAAAGCAGTGAGAGAGGGGGAGTGAGGAGAGAAACAGCTTGAAAATGAAAATTAAATCAGTTATAATGAAGAAAAAGATCTTACCTTTCCTGAGACGTGGGAAAACAAATCAGCCCAGTGGGATGCCATGCATTGCTCTGCTCTCAGATACTCTAGAGGGAGAGTTTATGAGCACACAGAGAAAGGAATTCCACGCAGAACAGAGATGCTTATATAGGTGATGTCCCTGCTTATACAGCTTAGGCCAGTCTAGCTCTGTGCAGACTTTCAGTCCAATATATGAACAAAATAAAGTCCTGTGCCACAGGGTTCCCAGCTGTTTTCTAATGTCATTCACAAGAGCATTTGACTTGATGGTAGCAGGGATCCATGTGGCATCACACCCCAAATCACAAGACTTTTATGTCATGTAATTTTTAGCCTTTCTCATGTTTCCATCCTGCAGCTTTAAAATTACGTTTTCTCCACTGCACTGTAGCGATATACTCTTTCCAAGGTCATGCCACAGCTCTCAATGTACCAATACTAAACAACTCCAATATCTACAGATACTGCGCAGATCTCAGGGCCACTGTGAGATCATATTCATGGGGTCTGGCATGGGGAGAGGTATCTCCATTCCCACGTGCATCCTTTTGAAGACCCACAGACCTTTAGTACAAGAGACTTAATAGGATTGTAATAGGATTGTAATTCTTGGAAGTGTCATGGCACTGCTTTAGTGTCAGTGTCATAAAGGTTTTAAAAAGGGTAGTTAATCATTAATTGATTCGTGATACTAGAACACACTGTCGATTAAAATTATAACATAAAAATCTAAATAAAACACACATATCCACCAGCATTTTACAGTGCCGATAATTAAATTCACAGTAGCTCAGTGGCTGCTACATTCCCTTGTCCAGACTTCTTCTGACACAGTGCAAGCCTGACGGTACTGTTCGTAGCACTTTAGCCTTACCAATGGACAAAATACTTTTCCAGATTTTCTTTGCATAAACTATTAGCAGTTTTTATTTCACCTATGGTAGGACTATCTGTTTTTATTTTTGTTGTACTATATTAGAAACCACCTAAAACTTCTTTCCCCCTTTCATATATAAAGTAGTCCACTTGCAAAATAATGGTGCATCCCATTCCTCAGCAAGGATTCAATCACAAAATGCTTTGGTGAATTTTAATGATAGCAAGATCTAGTTTTACAGACCATATTGCACTACATTTAGAGAGAAATTTGAAGCTAAACCTTAACTGTTGTTCTGAAATAAATGAGCAAAAGATGTTTCTCAAGGCATAGCAACTCACAGGGTTCAGTAATAAACAACAGGGCTCTAAGTTAGGGATGTATTAACAAGTGATGCCTCACAGTGGAGCATGAGATACTGGTTGATCGCAGCATCACTGTTAAGCAGAGTACTTAATCACTTGCTTAGTATTAATACATGTATGGAGAGTTTAAAAAGAATTAATAGAGGGCAGGGAAGCACCCAGCTTAAAAGGGGGCAAAATCAGACTTTGACATTGTAAGCAAGTCAGCTAGCTTCAATATCTGAAAGAACACCAGAATAAATTATCAAATAATAAATTCATAAGCACCTAGATGATATCAAGGTAATCTAGGATAACCTGGGTTCATTTGTTAAGAACAAATAATGTCAAAGCAATCTAAATCCCTTTTTGACAGTGTAACTGCCTAACAGTGAATGACAAAATAATACGTATTTATGTCTAGATTTCAGTAAGGATTTCAACAATGTCTCATCTGACCTTCGTCTAAGCATATGGCAGAAATGTGATGTAAATTAAATTATCATGAAATAGGAGCACAATTTGTGGAGATAGATATATTTTTAAGGAAGAGTTCTCAGTAAGTAGTTTGCTGTCAAATGGGTGGCTAGCATTTAAAAAGGAGCCTCCATACAGATCTGTGCTGTCCTAGTCAAAGATCAGAATTTGTAAGGTTCTGGTTAATGGAGAAATGGCCAAAACCTGATTCAGTAAAGGCAAGCGGCATCCTTTTCTGTGTGTCAGCATAGATTAGACAGAGCTCTGTGAGCACTTTTTAAGAACAAGAGCGATCTCTTCCAGTCCTACATGCCTTTACTTTTTATGTACTTAACTATTTGACTGAAATGAGACTTTTCTGCTTGATGTTTTTATAAATGGCAATTTTGTAAGGCTGCTTTTCAAAAACCCTATATAACTTTTCTTATAACCTCAGACTAGGGGTACATGAACAGGTTAATCTGAGGTTGTTGATTTGTCTCTCAAAATGATATAGCCCCTCTCCTGGTTTGACCGGAGGGTAACTCATGCTTTTGTATGCACGTGGGCCAGGACGGAGCCTGCGCAGGCTTCCAAACTCATAGAATCATAGAATCATAGAATCATTAAGGTTGGAAAAGACCTCTAAGATCATCAAGTCCCACCATTAACCCAACACCACCATGCCCACTAAACCATGTCCCTAAGCGCCTCATCTACACGTCTTTTAAATACTTCCAGGGATGGTGACTCCACCACTTCCCTGGGCAGCCTCTTCCAAGGCCTGACCACTCTTTCAGTAAAGAAGTTTTTCCTAATGTCCAGTCTAAACCTCCCCTGGCGCAACTTGAGGCCATTTCCTCTCGTCCTATCGCTAGTTACTTGGGAGAAGAGACCAACCGCCACCTCGCTACAACCTCCTTTCAGGTAGTTGTAGAGTGCGATGAGGTCTCCCCTCAGCCTCCTCTTCTCCAGGCTAAACAGCCCCAGTTCCCTCAGCCGCTCCTCATAAGACTTGTCCTCCAGACCCTTCACCAGCTTCGTTGCCCTTCTCTGGACTCCTGAGCTACCTGCTTCTGTGCAGCTACTATGGCAAGATTTATGCCTCAAGCTTTGCCTTTCCAACTCTGTGTCTCTAGCCCAAGAAACGTTTAATAAATTGTGTATGTGAACTGATTTTGGTATGCAAATATAGTATCTCTGGAAGAGGGAATATATTTTTGTCTATGGCACTAGATTTTTAATCTTATCTTTGTGTATAGCACAAACATAAGACAGGAGTTTGGGCAGCTGAAGGGAAGATGGGTCAAGAAAGTTTTCAGGGTAAAGAGATTAAGTACATGTGAACCAGCAGCTATGAAGTTTTTTGCTGCAGCCAGTCTTAGGGATGGAAGACTGATTCTTGCCTTGATGTGTGTCCCAGATTCTCACCGGTAAAACCTATAGCCACACACTTACCATTTTGAGTGTCGCGTGTCACACAGAGTGGAGACTAAACTGAAGTATGTGTGCTGGAGCTTGCGACAGCAACAGCAATAACAACTAAAAAACCAAGCCTATATCAACTCCCAGAATCAGAATGATGCAAAGATGAATTCGTTTCAGAGGGCTGTGTGGTGTCTGACTTGGGGTCATTTCTAATCAGCAGTCACAGCTGTCATAGTCAGGTTCTATAAAACATAAAAGGAGCAGAAGAAATCCCTGCATGTACAGACACGCACACACACTTCATGGCACATACTCATCAGGTATTCAGAGGAAAGAGAGTTACACGAGTATACGCAAATATTCTCCCCTGGACACAAGTAAGGAACTGCTAACACCCTTAAATCCCCCCCTCCCAAATTATTTCCAAATGTTTGATGCATTTCCATATAGCAATTTTATTATTTTCCCTCCTAAATAGCCTCCCTGTGACTCCATGGCTGCAGCTCTCATTGTGTCATCCTCCCGATGAATAAGGGCACAAGTCCTGGCAGTGGAAAAGGCACAAGTCAGAGGCTTTGCAGTTCTGCCACCTTCCTTCCCAGCGAATTTGTGCAGAGTCATGGGCACGCAGGGCCTGGTTCTAGCACAGATGCTTCAAGTAGATGGGAGCTGTGCCTTCTGCTACTGAAATAGCTGTTGATTTATTAAAGTATGAAAAATCCATATTCAAATAACTATGGTCAGTATTTGTGATCTAACATGAGGTTCCTAAATTCACGTTTACACCTCTTGACAAAGATGTTGTCTTTGGCATTGGACAGGGCTACAAAAGGTTAATGTACTGCCCTAAGATAAGAATCATTATTCACTTACTCCAGAGGCTCCTATTAAAAGATTCAGAAAAAATTACTTTGTAAAAATTCTCTCTCGCTACTGAACACAGAGTTGTTCTGAGTGACTTTACTGATGGACGTAATTGTCTACTCTGATAAGCTAGTTAGGTAAGGGAGTGAGCAGGCTGTTGCTCTGCTTTGCGTCTCCATCGCATCCATGGCAGCTGGGTTGTGACGATGGTTCAGGATAGGCAGGGCTTAATCAGGCCAGAGGGGGGTTATGCAGTGAAGCCCAAGGAGGGAGAGGGGATCCATCTGTTTTCTGACCATGTTGTGTTCTCCTGAATTCAATACTCCTCTATTCTGAATCCTTGTTCAACTTAGTGAACTAGGGGTGTGAGGATACCCAGCTCCCATGCCTCTCCCTTTAACTGTCCTACCAGTGACCAGCTGAAGAACATAAAGATCGTAGAGGTCATTTTGTGCTGGGTGTAGCACAAACCATAGATCCTCACCAGGTGTTTCTGGATTAGTCAGGTAAGGGATGATCCAGGGCTGAGTGGGAGCATATTTTTAAGCTCTCTCTTGAGTTAAAGAACTCAAACAGCAGAAATTCTCCTGCATCCTAGACAAGATAATTGACCTCACTGTTAAACTTTTTCTGTGTTTATCTAAATCTGCCTTGTGCCTGATTCAAACCACCAAATATTGATATGCTTTTTTCTTAAAAGTTATACAGTCAAGTACTGTCGGAACTCTTTCCTATATATCCACTTAGAGACTGTAAACAAACTACCTTAAATAAACAGATTAAGCATCCCAATCTGTCATGGAGGGATGTGTTTTACGGTTCTCATATTATTCCTGTATCTTGCTTCAGAACCCTTTCCAGCTGATCAGCATCCTTCCTTCAGATGTGTGTATTTGGTTTCCTCTCATCATCTCTAAATGCTTTTCTAGATCCCTGCAGTCCTGGAGACACTCCTGTTTTGCAAGCTCTTGTACTAGACATATGACTTTGCACTTGACTGTAGTCAGACATGTGTTGTTCGGATAAGCCCACCTTACGATGCTCTCCAGATGGATCTTTATAACTACCATGTCCCATCATTATTTATTTCTCTGCCAATTCTTCTGTCACCCAAATGGATTCTCTATTTTTCTTTTAGTTAATTGATAGAGATATTGAGTAGTTTTGTGCCCAAAACAGATTTCTTAGGTGCTCAGTAGAATAACTCACATATAATGATGATTCCCCATTTACAATTACTTTTTTATGATATATCAGTTGAGTGGGAATTGAATTTGTTTAATAAGGGCAACATTGACTTGTGTAGTGCTATTTTTTATCAAATGCCAGAAAAGACGAAGTCAGCTGCCTTAGAGAAACCTAAATATATTACACCAGTACCAGTTACTTTATCAACCAAATTTGTAAATGCATCAAAAACAACGTTAAGAATTTTGGTGGGACAAGATATTCCATATTTTTGTGTTGTTTGGTATCAATCATGCCACCTTCTTTTTATACTTCATTGACTGCTTCCCAGTTTCACAGAACTAATGCCAGGCTAAGCATCCCAGAAGCCACACAGCACGCTGTTTGGCTTTGTAAATATTTGCACACACCAGGTTATTTTCTTCAGTGTGTTAGAATTGTCTTGGTATTCTGAAGTTTATTAAACAGAAATCAAAATTAAAGATTCAGGGTGGCATACACCTTGCCTAACATTAACTTACTAAACCCTAGGACCTTATATAAATTAGTCACCTAGGCATCTTACGTAGTCTGTGCTAAGAGGGCAAGGTATATTGTAAGGTATATTTCTGAGTAGGTGAGATGAAATGCCAGAGGATGAAATGTCCTTTGGGGTGCCGTTCTGTTTCTTTGACTATGAAATGCATGAGGTGAGCAGTTTATTTCATCTTTTGAGTAGCTGGTCAGTTGAGATGCTTGCCAGCCTCAGAAAGTTCCTCATTCCTTGTTTTAATAGACTTGTTCCCAGACATGCATAATAGTTTTTACTCATATGACCAGACCATGTGGGCTCTAAATACTTCCTTAGCTAGGCATCCAGCTTCTCATTGTTATCCCATAAACTAACACAGATACACTGATACGTCTTTATAACATACCTCTGCTGAGATATTTTGGTGTCCAGGCAAGGCCATTAATCACTTAGGGACAGAGCCTGCAGCCTTTGGCTGAAGGAAGGAGATTATATGGCCCTTCATTTGGGACTATTCATACAAAGAACAGCTGCAGACCTGTGGTCTGTACACATTGCATGGCATAGGCCAACGTGCAGTTCCTACATTGTTACCAATGGCGGCATCAGGAAGTTAAAGGAGACAGTGAAAATTATTCCAGTACAGTATAAAGCAAAAGGTAAAGGAATAAAGAATGATTACAAAAAAGTTGAGGTTTCATGGACTGCTATTTCAAAAAAAGACATGTCCTTTTATCTGGATTTAAATTTCCCTACGTTAACCAAATCCAGTAGCAATGGATTTAATAAATATAAAGGGGTTTTAGTTTTCCAAACCTATGTAACAGTATAAGAAATGTCGTACTGGGTCAGACAAATGGTCCACTTAGCTTAGTTTTCTGCTTCCAGCAGCGCCAACTGGAGACTGTATTTAGGGAAAGCATGTGAGTATTTGATAAAAAGAGGTATTATACAAATCAGCGTTGCCCTTATGTGCTGGTTTTGGCTGGGATAGAGTTAATTTTCTTCCTAGTAGCTGCTATAGTACTGTATTTTTGATTTAGGATGATAATAATGTTGATAACACACTGATGTTTTAGTTGTTAGAATGTGCTGGTTTTGGCTGGGGTACAGTTAATTTTCTTCATAGTAGCTAGTATGGGGCTGTGTTTTGGATTTGTGCTGAAAACAGTGTTGATAACACAGGCATGTTTTCGTTACTGCTGAGCAGTGCTTACACAGCATCAAGGCCTTTTCTGCTTCTCACACCACCCCACCAGCGAGCAGGCTGGGGGTGCACAAGAAGCTGGGAGGGGACACAGCTGGGACAGCTGACCCCCAACTGACCAAAGGGATATTCCATACCATGGGACGTCATGCTCAGCACATAAAGCTGGGGGAAGAAGAAGGAAGGGGGGACGTTCGGAGTGATGGCGTCTTCCCAAGTAACTGTTAACACGTGATGGAGCCCTGCTTTCCTGGAGATGGCTGAACATCTGCCTGCTGATGGGAAGCAGTGAATGAATCCCTTATTTTGCTTTGCTTGTGTGTGCCCATTTTGCTTTGCCTATTAAACTGTCTTTATCTCAACCCACGAGTTTTCTCACTTTTACCCTTCTGATTCTCTCCCCCATCCCACTGGGGAGGAGTGAGCGAGCGGCTGTGTGGTGCTTAGTTGCCGGCTGGGGTTAAACCACAACAGTCCTTACTAACCAAATCTGGTTCCTTGTGGGCCACCTTGGGGAGGAAACTGCTGAGACAGTTGCCCTCCTACTTGCTGTTGGGATATCTCCTTGTGGACATTTTGGAAAGCACAGGACAGTCTCTTTCTGTGCAGTTGTTCTTCAGGCTGTTGTTCGTGGAGTCACGAGACTCTGCCTTTTCAGGATTCGTTACATGGACACATTCTCATGACAGCAGATAGAAGATGGAAGAATTGACTCCTTAAAAATTTCAGAAATCAGACTCGGAAAATGAACAGCAACGTTAGAATTTGAAAATGTCTTGTTATTTTAGTCCTTGCCTTTTAGTGTATGACTGCTTAGCACCAGCCAGTGGCTACGGTTAGTCCCTCTGTGCCTCCGTTTCCTAACTTTAAAATGCAGAGAGTAGTATCTGCCTCTTTCATGGGATATTGTCATTATATGTATGTTAAAGATTATGAGATGTTCAGATACTGAGGAATAGGCTCTATCATCAATCTGATCTAGAGATATATAAAATAAAGAGATTTCCAAGAAGTGGCTGGAATCTCTTCTTAAAGGGGGGAAAAAATCATCATCTGAGGAGGTTGTTAGAGCATTTGGAAAATGAGCAAAATGTGAACGTGACCATTACAAAATAAGAATGTGGAGACATCAGAAGAAAGATTAAAAGGAAGCTTTAAGCAGGACGTTTTCACAGATGTGGTTATAAGGGAATCACATGGGAGTGGGAGAATTCTGCCCAGAGCTGGAAGACCCATGTAGACAGTCATGTCTTTTCTGCTTTCAAATTCCATTGACTGGCTGTGTGGCTCTGAGTGAGTCATACCGTGCATGAGGCACCATCCTCTCCATTGGTGACACAGGGGTAACAGGGGCCCTGAAAGGGAGGTGTGAGATTAGAGATGGGGAGATAACGTTAATTGATGTCTGAAACATTGTAAGCTCTTCATAGGCATATACTAGAGGAAAATCAAAAATACCACGATTTGTTAGTCATAACATTGACTAGAAAAATTTGGAAGAACATGGACTCTCTGTTGTTATTTTAAAAATAGAATGGATGTTGTAATTGATGGAAGACAGAGAAGTGACACAGGGACAGTTGTTCTGGTGCAGGGGCCTATCACCCATCTGATCCCTGCAGAGTTCAGTATCAGCGAGAGGTATCTGGTATCCTTTTCCATAAAGCAGGGACAGAAACAATTGTCATCTCCAGCTGTGCCTCAGACCAGTCCTGAAGCCACCTGAGGATGAATAGCTTATTCAGCCTTGGACTGCTCCTTTGGGAGGAAGAAGTGCCAGGTGTGATGTGGCTTTTGGAAGGTGGGAACCATGGGAACTACACTGAGAACAGATAGTGCATTTCCCCCTGTCAGCAGGGAGACATTGCCCATGGTCTCTGCCTTCCCAGGCAGCGATAGAACAGGCAACATGTGCTGGAAAGCGTGGCGAGGACATTGCAGAGCACCTGCACTGTCCAGAGCTCATCCAGCCTTTTTCCAAGTAGAGATCTGTTCTCCCCTCCCTACTTTGAATAACCTAAACATGCCTTCAGCTGCTGTATTTCAAGAGACAAACTGTGGATATTTGGCACCTGTATGAACCATCTCACTGAATTAAAAGAACCAGAGTGTATCGTAAAGACCTTCAAGCAAACCTGCTTGTTGCCGGATAATTCAGAGGCTGCCCTGGTGGTAGCCAGCAATTGTTGGTCTGGATTCCTAGCAGCTTTCCTCTGCCTGTGACACTATCACTTCTTTGTCCCCTCCATTCCCATTGTAGCCATCTCACGTTTAATATTTAAACTCTGCGTTCCTTGGGCAGGGCCCATTCTTTTCTTCTCTGTTTGCATACTGGCTAACACAGTGAGGTACTGGTCCATGACCAGGACTACTGGGTACTATGCTAATAATTATAATGGCAGTAATTAATAATGCTTTGTTCTTTGATCTCTGGGCTTGCCGAGGCAGTCAACTGCTGCAATTGTTCTCTGCCCTAGGGCTGAGTGTGTAGTCAGGTTGCTTTTTGACTATCTGGTGGTTTGATCTCGGTGCCCCCTCCTATATGCTGACCCTGCCTTCAAACTGGCAGACTGGAGTCTCCTAAAATGCTTTTGAGGGCAGTTGGCCAGGCTGCCTTTGGATCCACTCCTTCCATTTGGAATAGCTTGTATTCCCGCTTGTATTCCCTTGTATGCTCTGCTTTAGTGATACCTTTCTCAATACTCACACCAGCTCCACAATAAGGTGTCCAAATTTCTCTGCTGTGCTGCTGCCTAGTTATGATATAGCAGTGTTTTTTACACTGATAAATATATGGATTATTCATGGGTTGCTTGTTACTTCCAAGTCCTTATATCCATACACAGCTTCTGTTGGTTGACCAGGGATTTCAAGGGGAGAAATCAGAAGCAAGAAATATCTCTGAATGACTAATCTGAACATCTCAGGAGATCCAGGGAGGAAATCTGAGAGGATAAAATGGTATGGATTTGTGTTTCATGTCACAAATCGTACATGCTTGTGAATTGTTTTTGGATGCGCTACCAGGCAAAGTTGTATGTGCAGTCCTGGAAATGTCAGTGGAGATTGTGTGCGTTCCCTGTGCAGACATGAGGGACAGAGGGAGATTCCCCAGAACCTGAGCAAATGGCTTCTCCACTTAGAGCTTAAATTCCCCTAACAACAGAAGTGATGAAAATACTAACTGCAGTGAGAATGGGTGGATTATTTGCCTTCCCTCCACACCCCCCCCCCCCCTTTTTTTTTCCTTTTTAAAAATCGTTCTAAGGCCAGTACTGGTTCCTCAACAATTGAAGAGGCTGTCACCTAACTATCCCACTAGGTAGCTGAACTGATTCCGGCGGATACCAGCCGTGCTGCTAGGGCCTGAGTGGAGTCACTGGGACAGGCCAGCTAAAAATAATGTGGATACCTGAGGTCCTAAAGAGAGGCTAGAGAAGGTGTGGCTTCTTCTCTACAGCAAGACCTCTAACACTTTCTGCAGAAGTGGAGTGTGCCATCAGCCTGGAAGGTTTCTGGAGCTGTGATACCACTTGGATCCCCACATACTGGACTGCCATCAGGAGGCAGAGTGTGAGGAGGTAAGAGTCTGAAAAAATGAGAACTGAAACCCTCTTGCCTTTATTCCAGACTCTGTCAAAATCATTTCCAAGCCACCCAGAACAGCCTGAATACTGCACAAGTCTAACATCTAAAGAGGAAACTAAACTGGTGAGTCACTCCAGGATAGTTGGACTAAGGCAGCAAAGTTGGAAACTTCATCCCTTCATCAAAGCCACAGGAGACCAGGGGATGGCCTGGACTGGCAGGACTGGCTCACGGT
>NW_009230274.1:0-39335 GCF_000690835.1 Fulmarus glacialis
ATTAAAGACTGAGGCAAAGAAGGCATTCATGCTACAAAGCAAAGATCTTCAGGGTTAACCAATGATGCTATCTGTCTTTCCAGAGGGTTTTTTGTGGGCAGGGTGAAGGAGAGGGTGAGAAGAGGGTGAGAGGAAGGTGAAATTGTCTGGCTCTGTTAGGGAACGTTAAGAGCTACATAGACTTGATAGTTATTTTCTAGGTGGGTCTTATTTTGGTGGCGGATCAGGACTATAGATGCTACTCTACAGTTGTTATACTAAACAAGGCTTTTGTCATGTAATGATTTTTCACATGACAAGAATAGGAGAACGAAGTTATCAGAAACAAATACGGTAAAATGCAATGTTTGAACTTCCTCTTGCCAACACTGCTTCTATTAATACAGACAAATATATCACTAATAGGTTATAACAGTGGTACATTTAATTTCCTAATTAACAATAATGTCAAGATACACCGGCACTAAGAGTTTAATAAAAATGGATTGCAGCTACTTCCCGAGTCTTATGTAGTATCTGTAGCATTGCACCACAGCACGGGATATCAGAACATAGTGGGACTGTTTACCCTGTCAATCACTTGTCAATCTATCCAGCTTTCTACAAATACCCCTTGTATTTGGGAGCAGTTTCACAAACCTCAGTAATTAAAATTTTTAACACAATGATAGACACATTTAACAAATCTACTAAATTAAAGCCACTAATATGCACAAGGAACAAGAAGTAATGTCATGGTTACCTTTCTGCAATTAGGAAAGCTACATGTAAAAATCACCTATAGTTATTTAAAATACATGTTTATTTTTCGGGTATTATTTCTATTTGTTTAAAAAAAATTATGTATTAGTAAGCGCAGGTGTGTGTGTCTTCAAAGCCAGCAGGTAATTTTTGTTTTTCTCCTCCACTGCATGCTTCCCATAAGAAAATACTTTCTTTTACACAAAGGATCTTGGAGTTATTTATGGTAAAGAAAGCTAGACTAACCAGATTTTCCATTAAGAATGCAGAAGAGAAAATTCTTCAGGAGAAAAAGTCATCTTCTGCAGAAAAGACAGAAATCTAGACATCACGATGTCTATTAGCTGAGATCACAGTGCAAGTCACCAACAAGTAAGGTCACACCAAGGTTCAGAACAGTGATGAGAAATATTACGCTGAAGAAACTGAGAGGACAAAAAGCTTTCACTGCGCCCAAGAATTTGATGAAGTTGATAGCTGAAGAATGGAAGAAGCATGACTAAACATGATATCCCCTGAACTCTGACAAGTTATACAAGAAGAACAAGTGTCATCAGAAATTATTGCTGATATTTTATCCATTAAATGATCCTCTATTTCTTTGCACAATTTTTTCTTTCATTGATCCATGACGTTTAAAAAGTGGATTTGACTAGCATAAAGCTCCTCCTGACTGCCCAGGAAACTTAATCTGGAACACTGTCAAATTATGGGTTTGATTGCAATACACAGAGTTTGTATCAGTGAGGAAATACAAGTTTCTGTACTGAAATATTCCCTGTCCTGCGACTCTGGGTTCAGGTTTGGCAAGTTTGCATTTCCTGAAGAAACAAAAACTCCTGCAACTCTAACAGCTGGCCAAACAAAATCTCTGTCCACGAAAACAGGAGAAACCGTAGCATCTTTCTCCAAATACAAATCCGATGATGACTTTGTAAGTCAGGCCTGTCATAATTCAGACATGCAAGATGAACTCTTCATCTCTGGAATGTTTTACAAATATTTTATATTTAAACAACTTTCCTGGGAATTATAATCTGCATTTTCAAGTGACCATTTACAACAAAGCAAGTTATAGATATATAATTTGCCAAATTTCTTGTTCTGGTTCGCTATGTAGGCTGCACTGTTTTTTGGTATTATCTGCCACTTCCTTCTTATAGAGTCATCTTACACTTTTCACACTGAAAAATGCATGAAAACAGTAAACAACAACTTAGGTAACGAGAACAAACTGAGGACAAAGGACAATTATAGAGTTTAGCTCCCTCAGCCAGTATCCCATATATGTACATTTATAACAGTACTGACTAGTACTGTGATAGGAAAAAAGGGAAAGTGGAAGGACCAGACGGATTCTGAATTTCAAAAGGCAAGCATATTACCACCAGACTGTCATTCACTTCAGAGACAATGTCCAAATACTAGGACATTGCATTGATCGATTCATGAGCCCAATTAACTGTAGGCCATAAAGAAATCTTCAGGGCTAGAGCTGGCACTGATGGAAGTGGAAAAGTGGGGAAGATTGATTTCCTTGTCACTATGAAAAAATGCACATCTTTCATCTACAGACACATCACTATTTTTCAAGATTCACATGCAATTTACAATATTGTTTCCTACATTTTTCATATGCTTCCCTTGGCATCAGATTTCATTAAGATGCTGGCAGTGCCATCTGCAGCTCCAAAAGCATCTTTTCTGTCAACAGCTTGATCTCAGATGAGTCATTCAGCTTGGGCTAGCAAGCAAGGAGAAAAGCCTCTTAAGCCCGTGTAAATAAGTCAACTCAGTGAGCTGCATTAAACACCTTGCAAGAAACAGTCAGCCAAATGGAGAGAGCAGAAAAATTGTCTTCACCACAGTTTGAAATTCTAACATTGAATTTCTGAATTTTAAATTCTGAAATTCTAAATTCTGCCACGGCCCAGATTCCATTGCAAAATCCTGCATCATCATTCAAAACAAACAAAAGACTCCTCATTCCACCCAAGCAATACAGCTCCTCTCATCTTTGGCAGAGGAACCTGGAGAACCTAATGAAAAATAATCTGCCAGCCACCAGTGCTGATACTCACCACAGGTATCAGTACCATATGGCAGACATCCACTACAGGACATGAACCTATTTAGCAGAGAAGCTAAGCAGTACATTTAGAAAAAGCTAACATATCAAGTTTATATGGGAATTGTTTACATCCAAAAGCAGCAGACGGGATTGCATCAAAAACAGGAACAGCAAAAAAAGTTAATATCTTTGTGTTCTGGCATTATTTTTCCCACTGTACAAATCTGCTTTCTGAGTTAAGAGTTTTCAGGCCAGTCTGGCTTGAAAACTACTTGAGGATACAAAAAATTACTTCGGAATTATATAGAGATATTAACTAAAAAAAAATAGGGTGGAATTATAGGTTAAGGTAGTGCAGTGCTAGGAAGCTCATGGAAGGCTGGGAAGTAACCGACTCAGCACCCACAAGGGGGAGCCTGCCCTTGAGAATAAATCTGAACTCTTGCACTTCATTAGACGGTTTATGATTATCAGACAGCCCACCAGTCTACAATTCAGTACAGAAAATTTTCAGCAAGCTTTAGGCTTTAATCATGGCTGAGTCAGAGGGGAGGAAAAGCAGGAAGGAAGTTGGAAGAAATTAAGAAATTGGGATGTGACCATTACAAAGGGAATACATATAATCTGTCTAAATACACTGATTTTTAAAAGGAAGAACCAGCCCAGGGAAACAGGAATAGAACACACATACTCAGAAGATACATTTCCTATTTATCTTTGTTCCTATAGTATGCCTATTTTCACTTCTAATCTGCTTTGAAATGACTAAATATTTGTTAGTATTTCCACTTTGGAACTATTTATCTTCATAGCCATGGTAATACATTCACATAAAGGCATCAGAGCTGCCAAATTCCTTCGTTACAATTTGGATCACGGTGTAGAGGCTGGGGTGTTGGCACTTGCATCTCTCTGGACCCGTAACAGCAGACACTCATCATCATCAAGTCATTATCACATTTTCCCTTCATTGCTATGTTTATTTTAAGAAATTCCCATGTGTTCAAACACTACCTAGGCTTATTTCAGAGTATAAATTCTATATAAAACTTCAGCACAAATAGGTATTTCCTTACTTTCCCTTTACAGTTCATACCTTCTGAAGCAGTTTCTACAGATTCACATCTCCAACACCCAAGAACAAAACAAAAAGTGTAAAACAGACCAGAGAACATATTTATCATACATGCTTTAAACCTCCCAAAAAAGCTTACTATGCTCCTTTTCAAAACTACAGTTAATTCACACCATATTTCCTCTTTTTTAAAAAAGTCTCATATTTGGAAAGTTTTACGCAGTCTAATCCTCTCTAAACATTACACAATCTCAAAAGCACTGCTGATAAAACTACACCCAGCAGGATATTGTAATTAAGGATAAAGCAAAACAAAGCATCAATTAAAATGTGATTTCTGGTTATACAATATTTTCCTCTGGTAAGGAACTGAAACCAAATTCAGAACATCCTCTCAATCTTCTTCTGGACCACCCAACTTAAACTGAAACATTTTCCTAGTTTGTTCCTTTTCTTTTTTTTTTTTTTTTAATTACTGGTCATAGCTTTCTGTGTACACTGCTTCTCCTATCTATATTCACAGAAAACAGACTCAGGGTTTTCCATATCTTGATTTAGAAGGAAAGAGGTTCCTAGCAGATCCAGGCAAATTCATTAACCATGGCGTACCAAAATGATGACAAGCAAACACTTGAGCACTATGGATACATTGATTATCTTCTGTCTGTATCTTCCTTTGGGCATACCAAAACTACTCTCCCTTTTTGTTTAAATACTTGCCAAATTCACATGGGACCAGCACTATTACTGTGCAGAATGAGATGTTACACCATTAAAAAGTGTTTTCTGCCACATTCACATTTAGCAAACTAATTGGAAAGTCATCCCGAGTTCAGAAGCCAAAATAAAACACAATGGACAAATACAGTCATACAACCATAATTAAAAAATGCAAGTAAAGTGAACAAAAAAGCCAGATTAAGAACAGCAGACTTTCTTACAAAACAATCCCACCCACAGCTAGCTCATGCAAAAAAACAACACTGAATACTGTTACAGGAATCTAGTTTAAGTTTCATTTTCAACGAAGTACATCGTCAAATAGCTTTACATTTCTAAGGAACCATAAACTGGAACCATAGCATCAGATTGTTATTCTCTAAATGAAGATATTAAGTTCCAAATGCATACCTCTAATTCATCAAATAACGCAACATTTAATGGATACAGATAATATTTTTCTTAACTACTTTCTTTTGGACAAACTCAAAGAAATCTTTTCAAGACAGGCATCTCCAGCTTTACTACATTTTCCCTTTGACTACTTCTCAAAGACTGGGGTTTCTTTTTGGTTTTTTTTTTTGGGGGGGGTGGTTTGTTTGTTTGGGGTTTTTTTGTTTTGGTTGTTTGGAGTTTTTTTAATATGTTAAGATCTTAAACATAATAATGAAGGCCCAAAGAATTACCAGTGCTAATGCGTTTGCATACCCACACATCACACACTAAGGCCTTGCTATATGCATGAAAGGCAGAGTTAGGAACACTCAAATTCCTATTCCAGGCAATACACAAAACTGAGTGGTTATGCTAATAGTGCTTTACTTCAGGAAACAAACTTTGAAGTCTTTTACAGCAAGAGTAACATAACCATATGATTTTTTTTTTAATATAAAATGCCTTCTACATTTGTTTATTAAAATGTACAATTCTTGTGTACCTTAATCTAGATTTCTTTAAACATGTGAAATAATACACTGATAACACAACACTTTTCTGCCAGCACTGACAGGCTCTCTAGGCCGAATCCTACATTACAAACTATCACGGTGATCTGCAGGTCTTGTAAGACAAATAGTCTTCCCTAGACGAAAAGAAAAATCAGCAATCAGCAGATTCCTAATACAGCATTTGCCACTTTCGCGTAAACGTTAGCTTTTTCATGTTTTAGAATTTTCTCCTTATTACCAACTCACTGTTTAGGGTCTATCTAGGTATGAGAACTACCACTTGTCAGCAATGCTTGCTCCATCTGACTCCATTTCACCATCCTAGTCAAATACATTACATGAAACACAATAGTGCAAGCTGTCATACTGCAAAACAGAATTAGGCCATTCTCCCCACTTGGCACCTTTGTGGATAAAATCACTATGAAGACAGCTTGTAACAGAGTGGTTAGGTGGCCAGCAATGAATAAAATTAATGGTAGAAAAAGCTTTGATTTTCTGCTACTACAGTGAAAATCCGACATCCACTGTTACTCCTACATGTTAAATCTCATGAATTTATAATTCCAGCAGACTGTCAAGTTCCATTTCTTTAATAAGAATTCATATACCTGGAAGCATTACCAGTATTTTAGAGTACTGAATATATGGCAAATGATCATTCTTAGGTCACCTATCTCAAAGACTTGCAACTTGCTGCAGAAATCTTTTCTTGACCAATCAACCTCCATAATTCAATTACATTTCTCCCAGTTTTGCTCTTTGTTCACCCCATATATGCACAATACTGCCATTCTTCCACTATTCCACTCTTAGATAACTAAGCCAACAGCACATACTCATTCTAAAGCCTTACCCATAATGCAAATCCAATTCAGTTTTATTTCATTTGGCTGAGGGGGAAAAAACCAAAACAACACAATAGGTTTTGCAACCTGATTACAAGAACAGACAAAAACTCAGTTTAGCCAAAATCCTAGTGAAATGTTTTTAATGTCGCAACAAAATGGAAAAAATGCATTTGAAGTGAACATCCCACAACATTAGCTAGAAAAGCAACCCACCTTGCCATTGGTTTTGCAAAACCACATAGCGTAGTTAAAAATATTTTCTTTTCCATTTCCTGCAGTGTCTTTGATACATATGCACGAAATTGCATGATCTTATTTTTCCATGCTGCACTGTACATTTACAGCTATTATTATCATTAAGTCTCTTACAACAGTTTTCTCCCCAGTGATCAGAATCTTGATTTTGCTGTAAGTATTTTGCATTTCCCACATTCTCCACTCCATATCCACAGGACAAAAAATTCTGGCATACTTTATTTATTATTTAAATCCCTCAGTATTGTTTCCTCTCACAAAATTTCCTGGTGTGCTCTTTACACAGTTTAGATAGTAATCAACAGGCTACAAAACAATGGACCCAATAATAAATACTTCACCCCAGAACCTTATCTAAAACTTTAACAGTATGGCACAACTGGCCATACCCCAGCAGCTTTGAATCTAATTTTGTATGCAAGATTTCAAAGTAAAGGTGAGAGTACACTGCATGTTATAAAATTCTTTCATCTTAAAAAGGTGTGCTAGCTGAACACGTTTAACTAACAGTAATCTTTCTTTTAGATCCTAAAACAGTTGTACAATTTTCTGATTATTTCCTATCCCAATAAGTCTTATAACATGGTGAAAGATTCTCTTCTTTTGCACAGATATCTTAACTGTTCTGGTGGATAACAGTGGATTTGACCTACTTTGGCAGTTAGACCCCCAAATCTGAACGTGTCTGGCTACCTTCATCGGTGAGCCAAAGGAAGACCAACAGTATGGTTATGATTCTTTTTTCTAGATGAAATTTAAATTTGACATTTGCCAAACCTACATACAAAACTAAAACTTAGCTGTGAGACAACATCTCTGCACTCTGTGTCAGATGAGAAGTTTTGGCTTCTGCACCTCTGACATGAACACTGTACTGGAGATCAAGCAGCAAAGCACTCCTACATAGATTTGGTAGGCTCTCCACTTCATAAGAGTTCTGGTTTTTCATTTTTAAAAATCACTCTGACCTAAAAAATGAGATTTTTTTTTTTTTTAGTGGTATTTTTATTTTGTTCTTGTGTGTTGTAGGGGCATATATGATGAGAGGAGTACCACTGCTGTAACAAGTTACAGCACAGGAGAGTTATACAAAAGTATTTGCTCTATTGAATTTACAGACACATGACCAAAACCAAGGAGGGAAGTCTGTCTCTTGTCTTTTACAAAGAATACACAGTTCATAAAAAAACAGAATATGACAGAACCAATTAATCATGGACTAGATTTAACACTAATGTATAAGTAGTAAGGATCAGACAGGAATTTTCTCCAATCTCAGAAATGAACACTGCTTTGCTGCAACATACATGAGTATGTGTTTGAGTGTGTCATTTTTTTAGTTCATGTAAATAACTTTCTTTAGTTCTGCTAAGCTTTTCAGATTTTTTTTCTCCCACTTTAAGACGCACATTTACTCTCTTTCCTTTCCATTTAGCCTTTCATATCTTTATACTCTGAGAAGCAGCTACTACAAATAACCCCTTCATTACATTAGCTGTTATCCTATCTTTCAACCCTTCCCTGTGGGCCTTATCAAACTTGAGATGCAACCTTTTCAGTTTTGAGGTCAATCAACTACCTAAATCCCTTCCAGCTATCCACCACTCCTACAAAAATCCACAGAAGGGGAAAAAACAATTGATGTTTCTTCTACCTCCCCTGTATTAAAGTACTAAAAGCACTGAACAGCCGCCATCAAACCTCTCCTCATACACACTACCTTATAAAGTACAAGCAGCCCTTCCTTACATTCACAGTAAAAATAAAAATGTCATTGAACTGTCTGGACGAAAGAGGAAACGAAAAGAATGAGGCAAGATTTTGTCTCTTGTATGTATTACCCTGCAAATCCTCAAGAAGTACTTAACCAAAAGATTTACCCCCACATTTCAGCCCCTTTTTTCTTCCCCCTAAAGATTAAGGGCCATGGAAAGAAGCCTTCAGAGCATGGTCCTTTAAACACCCTTGAGCCAGGGAGGGCCTGCACCTGGGCTTGGCTGTAAGGATGAAAAGAGTTCAGCAAGTCCCAGCTTTATTCCCCAGGAGGTGGGTCTGAACAGCCATAGCAGAGCAGGCCCCTCAAGTGTCTGAGGGAGAGAATAAACTCTGCTCAGCATTCATAAGCAGCCTTTCCCAAATAAAACCGCCAGCCCCAGCTCCGGTATCCCTACAAGGATCAGAACAACAGTCTCGGCTGTTCATCGCTGCAGCCCTTGCTTCAGCTCTCCTCTGAGACCAAATACTGCACCTTGTATATTGGCACTTTTCCTTACTGTAATCAGAGTCCCTTTAATTGGTACTTAGTTAATCGATGTCACCTGCCCACCAGGACTCAGTCCCACACTGTTCAATGTAGTTTCAGCTGAAGTCTGTATGTGGAAAGGTTAGCCTATGTCTTCCTGCACGCACTACTCATCTTAACCACTCCTCAGTTCAGCAAACCTAAAATCTCTACCAGGACTGCGAATTGAAGAGAGTAATCTAAGCGTGGTACAGGGTAAGACTCTCTTATCTATCCTAAGTGTATCCTAAATACTCCTTCATCTGACATGTCAATTCAAGAAATTGATATTGCAGAATTTTTTTTCAATTAAAAACACTGAAAAATGTACTCAAATGGTGACACACTGCTTTAATTGTAAGTGGTCAAATATTTCAGACAAAAGCAAATGCGAGTACCTCTGACAAGTCTCTATCTGAATATTAAATTTCAACTTAATAAATATATTCAGAGAAGTCTGAAAAACATTGAGATCCCACTGGCAGATAGAACTCACACTGCAGCTGTAATATTTCATCAAGTGTTGGATGGTTTATGTCATTTGTGTGGAGAAAAGGAACATTTACTGTATCAGCAGATTCCTAAGTTTTCCAGCTCAGTTATTGACATGTGTAAAGGATATGATCATCAGTAAAAACAAAAAGTATACCAAAAAATTTGTGGGTCATCAATAATTGAGTTAAGCTATGCTGAGTTTTTTATTATTAATCTATTAACCTGCTTTAAATTTGGGGGTTTTATCACCTAAGCAGAGACTGATTAAAAACACACCCCTAAAAAAAACCCTACAAAACCAACAATCTCTAAACCTAGCTGTAATTTCAGTTTTTACTACAATGTGTTTATAAAAGCACATCAGTTGAAGAGCAGCTGCTCTTTAACAAAGAGCATTTCATCTGGCTTTAGCTCTAGGATGCAGAAAAACTGTTCAAACATGGTTTGTAGGGCAACATTATCGCAAAAAGCATTTGTAGACCAACATTACAACAAAAAGCATTATTAAGAACCACGAGCAAATTAAAGCTTTTAGATAGCCTTGACTTTCTTTGATACAATGAAACATATGAAAGTAGATCTGTGCTGGCTAAAGTGGATATGCATTTTTGTAGTAATGTTGTTTCCCTTGCCAATTTCCTACTCCTGAAGAATTCAGGCAGCGGCTACTACAACCAGTGCATGGTATGTTGTCTGTTTCAAACCTTTTTTTTTCATATAACAGCTCATATATTCTTACCGAGAACATACAGACAAATCTAGCAAAACAACAATCTTTAATTTTTTTTTACTACTGTAAAATATTTGTTGATACATTCTATATATATTAGTAATTGTCTAGGAAAAAACTATGCTCTTTATAAGAATGTACACTTCGGGAATATTTTTAAAAGGAAAAATACGTGTGTTGTTTGAATGCTGTGCGAGTAACTTTAGAGAAGCTCTAAAACAAATTCAATGCATTTAAAATGCTATATAAATCAACATTCAGGATGAAGGGTCAACAGGGGTTAAACTGTCTGTCCTTCTTGACTACATTCATAAATGTCTTTTCTAGCTGTACTTATAGAAGCAACTGCAGCGTAACTTGGATATTAAAACCTCCAAGGAAACCAACAATAAAAGCTGCTAAGAATTTCACAAGGTTTTTTTTCCTTAGGTGTTAATTAAATGATCATTTAACACTGAAATGTAAACACAACATTTTCATCTACTGACAGCATAGCCTATTATAAATCCAGGGTAATAAACGTCCTGGTGTTAATACTCTGAACCAAGTTCCCACAACACACTAAGATGCCTTGTCGTGTCTAAGGTTAAGCATCTAGACACAAAACAAAGATTGTGCCTACTCGACTTCCAGTTCAATTTTCCCATCGCCCAGTGACCTAGGTAACACTTTGAGCAATAAAGAATAAATTTAATTTCTCCAGCATTTTGTGAGGATTAGGAACAATTGTTGGCCTGCAATGACTTTTTATCCTTGGATTCTTTCTCTTCCAGAGCATTCCCCCAGTTCTAAAAGAAAATTCTGATGGTTTAAGACACAGAACAAACAGAACTTTAAATTAGGCTTTTTTCAATCAATTGGAACTGTTGGAGGGGAAGCAATCAACCTTTCTTTGGACTTTTCTCAGCTATTCAGTTACTTTAGGCTTTAATCTTCCACTCGCAGAAGAAACCTACCATCGTAGGGACAAGCCTCTATACTTTCATGTTTTCCCTTGGCCTGATTTATTCCTCTGTTCTATTCTTTTTTTTTTAATCAGGATGACACGGCTGCACTTAAATGTCCACTCTGTGCAAGCCGAGACTTACAGATGTCCTCTTTATAACATTTCACACCATGTTTCTGCACCACATAATAATGGCATTTCCTCCGACATGCCTTTTTACTTTTCATTACTTCCTTCACTGAGATTCAGTTTCCTACTTAACTCCTGCCTAAAAGGTTTCCTATATCACAATTTACCAAAGCTTTCAAGGTTAACTCTCCAGCAACAATGCAGGGACTGATTCAGACTGGACACGAATATGGCTACAGGTGACCCAAAACCAGTTACTTTCATTTTCATATTAAAAAGCAATTATCTCAGTTCTCTGCTTTGACCGCTATCATGTCAACAAAAATGCAAAGGATAATTATTTATGCTTGGGGCCAAACAGGTCCAGGTAACAAAGCCATAATAGCTAAAGTAGATCTCTCAGTTAATCTGAATACAACCACATTATTTTAAAATTGCTATGGCTTGAGCAAGTTAAGTAATTATTAATATGATTCATGTTTTCACATTAGACATTTAAATATCAACAGCTAATAGCATAAAAGATTTTGAATGTTGGTCCAGAAGAATCGCCTTAAGCCATATTTTTGTTTGCTTGGTATTTAACGTGATTTTCAAATTAAGGTTAAAAGCAACTATAAACAGTTTGGGAGTATTTGTTCTAATGAAAAATCAATAGTTATAAGTACCCCTACAGATGCCTTTTGCTGAAATTAGTGAACTATATCACTTGGCAATGCAGATTACATAAAGATTTAGTGATCTGCCCACTAGCAGAATTAGCTTACAGCCCCAGAAGTCCATCCAATTGGCCATTTTATCCCCTAGCAAAGGAAATATTGTTTATAAAAAAAGACATGAAATTATGTTTTTATAATTAAAGAAATGAAGGCAAATTTAACTGCAATTTAAAGACACCTCCCAATTATCTCAAAATTAAAATACAAACATCCATCTTGAGAGCGCCATTTCACAAGAAAAAAGTTTGTTTCGAATTTTAAAAATCCCATACTGTTACTTCAAGTCACAACATTTTAACTGATTTCTGTATATTTGGTACACCGTTTTTTTCCTGCACAGCATCATGGCAGGTGCTGTGAAAATACAAAAGAAAGCATAGCTCAGGAAAAGCCTACAGATTAAGAGATTCTAAAACAAAGGTCAGGAAGAGTTATGTAGTGAAGTTTGAAGTCCAATAATTGCACACAGCGATAATACATTTTACTCTTTTTTCTGACTACATTTCAAAAGTTCATT
Source organism: Fulmarus glacialis (assembly GCF_000690835.1). NCBI lineage: Eukaryota > Metazoa > Chordata > Aves > Procellariiformes > Procellariidae > Fulmarus > Fulmarus glacialis. The sequence goes on from NW_009230274.1 coordinate 12,478, forward strand.
CTGGTTCCACCAACACTTTCACTCAGCTAAATCTAAGGCTGAATGTTTGCTGTTGCTAGGATATAACTACTGCAAGTTGTACACCAAATGCATAGATATAATTCTTGTTTCCGTGCTCAAAAAATAAATCACCTGATGAATTGTACAAGTTTTTGCAGCACTTCCAAAATATCTGAAAAGTCATCTTGCCACCTCTAACCCTACATAAATACAGAAGCAAAGCTGCAGTGGTATTTTTGTTTTGCTCACTAAGTTGTAAAGGATGAATGAGTTTTCAATTTTGAAACATCATAGCAGAGAATGAGAACTGAAGGTAGAAGCAAGTGATGGTAGGACAAGAGAAAAGATGCACATGCAAGCCAAGTTGCATAGAGTATTCAAGCTCCTAATTCACTTTTCTCATCAGATTAAAAAATGAGCAGGTGACAGAGAAGCAACAATCAGTCTTTATAATGTCTCACAAAAGTTTATCTCCTTGATCTTCCATACAAGAAATGAGTGCCAGAGACGAGGTATTACAAACCTAGCACAGAGGCAACATGGTTTTAGTTACTTTAGTTTCTTCTTACAGGTAATGAGCCTCAACAAACATTTTTAATACCTATTTTTAAATAGTCCTGTCTTTATCTATGGATTGTAATTATAGCAAAAATAAAATTCACAGAACTAACTGACAGTGGACTTGCAGCATACAGGACCAAATTTACTCCAAAAACATCCTAGACTGAGGCAATAAGACCTTGTATTAATAACAATGCGCCAACATAGCAAAGCTATGATAATGGAGCTTCCACACTGCAAGAAAGAGTAGTAATTACTCTTATGTATTAAATTAGGGATTTCTTTTTAGTTACTGGCTTGGAATACCACAAAGCCCAAACTGTATACTCATTTTATACATATACTATATGCAGCAGCTCTTCGTTAATAATTTTGAAAGATACTTATTTTCTAAGTCACTGTTCAGAAGTGATGCTAATAAAATAATGCTGGTAATCAAAAACTAACCAGTATTAGAATTGGTATGCTCTTACCAACTTTTCTGTTCGTGAGCCTATTATTTGTTTAGATAAAACAATTTAAATATTGTGTTTTAACTAAACCACTGTGGTAGAAAACCACAAGAAGTCATAACACTGGCAGGATGAACACAATGTGTGGAGAACTTACTTGTTTCTATTTACCTCTAAAAGGATAAGACTCAAGTCTATCATACAAAAAAAAAATATTCAAGTTTCCTTTTATGCAGGCTGCTAGAATGCTCCATAACAAATCATAAAAACTGAAATGAATGACTGAAAAAAAACAACACACTTTCTCAGGAAGGATCTAGCAACAACATGGCTTCACAATTCATGTTCCAATAAATCTTTAATTGCTGCACATCCAGCACACTCCTGCAACAAGGTGGAGCACACTAATATTATTGCAGCACATACAACAATGGAAACCTACCCATTACTCTTATCTAACAGCAAATCTACTTGCAAAAGGAGAGAGGTTCACCGATATTGCCTTTTGAAAAGGGGAAACTCATTCTTGCTCCTCACTGGACTTTTATCATCCACAGCCACCTGTTCACAGTTGGAGTAAGATTTCAGAGGCTTTGGGATAATGAGCATTTTTCTAATGAGTGATTTCTCCAGAGCTGTTAAAATGGATTCAGACTGAAGATAAATATCTTCTCTACAAAATCATGACTATAGTCTCACTTGCCATGATTACTGTTAAAAGGGATATGACAAAACCATAAATTAAGCCTCACATGCAGCTACCTTAACAATAAGGCCAGCACTTAAAAGATATTTTAAAAGTCGCTGTTTCAACATCTTACACCACCTTTTTTTCTTTTTTTTTTTTTATTCCTATCTGATTATTTTTTTTTCTCTCTTGGCAAAGGTAAAAACAAAACAACACTCAGCAAAAGGGTATAAACACAAATGATGCAAATCACATGTTCTCCTGCAGCAGCTCGAAAACCAGACCTGAGAGCCGCCTGGAGAACTTTCCTCCTCTTTGCGTCAGCCGCTCGCAGCGTTCCCCGCGCCGGGAGCGGGCAGCGGCGCTCGGGGTAGCGGGCTGGATGAGTAATGATGTCGGTCCGACCGGACAACGGTAACCCTGGCAACTGTAACCTGCAATTCCTGCCTAACCATTGTGGGATTTATTGTGGCAGGGGCCAAAGAGGCCAAGAGTAAAATGAAGCAGAGAACTATGGTGTCTAACACATCTAGTACCACACACTTTAATCATAGCTGGCAGAAATTAATTCAGGAGGAATTTTTGCAAGGGCCCCCCATGCAGCCTGTTTTGTTGTTGTTGTTGTTGCTGCTGCTGTTCTAGCCCAAGATTTTTTTTTTTAAGAGTTTTTTTGATGTTTAGTATTTTTTTCATTTAATTATTAGCTGTTTAGAATTTTTTTAAAGTGACTAACAGACATCTCAAAACTGTTTATTAATCAGACTACATTAAGATTTTTTTTTTCCCCTTTAGAGTAGAAACATCTTATTCACAATGTCTATCTTCTCAAGTACATATATCAGAAGGAATACATATCTAATGTTGGACCACATCCACTAGAAAGATTGTTTTTTCAAAGCCAATATTGCCTAATTTATACAGCAAATACTAGTCAGTAAGGAAATTTAACCTCATTCCAAGCACAAGAAATGTAAATCAAAAGGGACAAGCTTTGTGCATGGAATTCAATAACCTTTACATGCCACTGATTAATAAAGGTATCTTTTCAAATTGAATTTTCAAACAGCTTCGGGTCCAGCACTTGGTATCCTGCAGCAAACGGCAATCAATGAACTGTGATCTAACCAGTAAGCAGTCAAAACCTATTTGCCTCAGATGAGCATTCACTAGGCTGTAGGAGTTCTCCGTACTAAGGTACCATTGCCAACACTAGACAAGTTAGTGTCAGTGGGCCTAAAGGTCACCGAAAACAACACATCCCCTTCTCACAGGAAAAATACTTGCTGAACAAGGACTTACATTACCCCAGGGGATTTACAACAGCACCTTTATTTTAACAGTATTGGATCAAAACAGAGGTTCATGTACATTTTGCTTTGAAAGATACCTTGCAAGGTAGGATTAATATACCCTACAGCACTACTCATACTATTTTTAGCGTTAACTACTTCCTATTGAAATATTTATGTCAAAACACCTTTGCAGATAACTCTTAATGGGAAAATCAGTTTCTGCTTTGACTAAAATTATCCATTTTAACTAGTTCCAGGAGATTTCTTGGAAGGCTGCTAGATCTGAAAGAAAGTAACCTGAAAAATAATTTGTTTCATTACCTTTGAAAATCAAGTGTCTTTAGACACAGAAAATAATGCACTGTCTCTTTTAAATTCTCAACCGATGGCTTTCCTTTACTTACACTTCCCATCTGTCAACAAGTGCTTGTAATTTTATTACACTGTCCTGTAGTTTATGCAGAGTTGGTATTATTTTACAGAGTTCTGTTAATGGACTGGATAAATGGTAATGCTATTTAAACTAGTCTCCTGCTCCACCAAACACAGCTGCAACTGTACTACTATTTCTAGGCAAACATCTTGACCTGAACATGCAGTGCTCTCTCAACCCGTCCAAAGAGAAATTGGAGCAGACAGCAAAGGGAAAGCATAGCCGGCCGCTGGCAGCAACCAACTGTGTCTAATCATAATTCATATACAGTGTACCCTCTTTCTTTTATATTGCATTTAGGCTACACAACAAGCATATGTGCTTCTTCACCTGGCATCTCATTTACAGCCAAGGGTCAAATGGTAATTATTATTCACAGAAGCTCAATAGTATGTTGAAAACTCACAGCACACACACTGTTTGATTAGCTGTTAAATGCCAAAAATAAATACTAAAACCAAAGCATACTATACATTTTATTGATCATGTTTAGAGAACTTTAATTCTCCTTAGATATATATTTATTTGGATGTAAAGCATATATAAGCATATACAATGATACATGTAAAAAACCAAATCATTTTATACTCTTCATAGTCATCAAGCTACATATAATCTGAAAACTGACCAGGAACATTTAATGAGCATCAATCCCTTTGTTGGCCTGACATTTTCTTAATTACAAATTTATTGTTAAGCAACTGTAGATTTTCAGTATTGCTCATATTTTCTTTTAAACATGAATACATCATAACCAGACATTCACTTTCATGGTCTGATCAACAATAACCCTTAGGCAGAGGAAATTTAATACTGTGAAGCCAGTGATCTCTTACTTTCCACCATATACTCTATGAGCAGTTGTGTGCTTTATGTCAAAGGACATTACAGATTTAAAACTAGCATCTATCAAATATACAATTCTGAATTAAATATATTCAAGTATGGTTTTGCCTGAAGTGTGCATCCATTTTTTGCCTGCAAATTACGGCTCATTCCTATTTTATATGAATTTAGATAACAACCATTACACTATAGGTGGAATAATAAAATGAACATAAATCCTTTTCATTTTCCTTCCTGATGGAAGTAATATCTTTATCATGGCTGATAGAAATTATAAAAGAGTCTCAATTGTTAATATAGAAAACCACATTTGAATATATTATGATATTATAGCAAAGTAAAATATTTTTGTTTGTCAGAACAAAAGCCTTCAGGAGCTTTCTGGCCTGGTAATTTAACAACTCATTGTATCTATAGGGAAGTTCTGGAAACAAAACATACATCCAAAGCAAAGGAAAAAAAAACTACACAGAACTAAATGTTTACACTAATAATAGAGTCATTTTCAGTTTACCATTTCATATTACTATGAGAGGGGAAAAAAGAACTATTATTGCACAATATTAAAACACAAATCAACTCCTAAAATAGAAGCTTCATTATACCATTTGTTCTCAAGAATATTTTCATATACTAAAATGGAAACAAATCAGAGGAACCCCACCTTCCTCCACCTTCACTCTTTTTTTTTTTTTCAAGCACACAGGGGGTGAAACTCAATAAAATCAGCAATTTCAACAGCAGAAATCTCACCTGAAGTCTAAAGATATGTGTCAAATACATATCTAACTAAAACAGGGCTGAATTTGTACAACCTTTTCAAAGCCTACTTAAGCGTGTCATGTTGTATCCCTTCCACTCTACACACTGTAACTTAAAGGTATCTTAAAATTTATTTTGTTACAGTAACTGATCATGTAGATAAATACAGAAATCAATATCTAAACTTCATTCCATGATTTTACTGCAACAGAAATAAGTGGATTCTTAAAAGGGCCAATGAGTCAAAATGTTAACTTAAAAATATTGCCAAGAGTAAAACATTATCAAACCAAAGAATACAATCAAAACAAAAACTCATTACCCAATTTGATATAGTTTTTATTTAAGGTAGAACATTTCATAGCTTTTTCTTCACAGAGTTTAAGTTACTATCTTTTTTTTGGGGACACAGGAGAGACTTCTCCACAGACATACCATTTGCCAGCATTATGATTTTTCTGGTCAAGTGTGGGCAGACACAAAAACAGAACATCACAAAACCAAAGTGCTTATACAGTGCTATATCTCTGGGTCAGAATCTCCAAAGGCATTTTTCATTTCTTTTAACACAGAAATCAAAAACCAAACAGGAGAAAAGTAAAGCCAAAGTATCCTTTCAGCTAAACTTCATTACAGAAGTGGGAGTGGATGAAACAATATTTTGTCTCATACAACTATCAGTATCTAACCTAGATTTTAAAAAACATCTTGCAAAGCAGTCAAAGTACTCAGCTTAAACAAAACATCAATGTTCCTAGATGCATTTTAGTGCTGTTTGAGGCAAAAGACAAAAAACCTAATGCAAGACAGAATAGCAGACCAATTCCAAATTTTCCAGAATAATAGTTACTGGGTCGTGCCTACTTACAGCCTGTATAACTTCGGCGTCCCCAGAAAGAGCAGTTCAGAAAGCAACTGGAGGTTATTTCTGTTTAGGCGCCTATAGAAAGAAAAAGAAAAAATTGTGTTAAATTACAAGTGCTACAGCAATGCAATGCAATCACTTTGAGCAGGCATCCCAGTGCTGTAACAAGCTGATTTTAAAGACCAGAAAGGCTATGCAATGCTGGTCCATTAGCGGAGACATGGTCCAGCAGTAAATTTACCATGGACTAATTACATTTTCTGGTTTCCCCAACAGACCATATTACCTATTTTATGAAAGATTTTGAATCTGTAGTGTGAATCAATCACTAAGTCAGGACTCTATCCTGCATAAACAACCAGAAAACTAAAAATACAAAATCAGCAGTGTAACTTCAATTCCCCACCAATTCCGCTTAGTATAATGAAGCAGATGGACATTTTGTGACCATGAAAAGGTTCAAGGGAACATGTATCAAATGCATATACTTAGTTAAGTAATGAGACAATGTATCTAGAGATCCATATAACCTATTTAAATAAAAAAAGCAAAGGAAGCTGTTACAGAGACCTTGATCAAATAAAAGTCAGAAAAATCAAAAAGTCCCAGCTTATATTTGGTATTACAGGGGGTTTTATGCATGCAGGTTTTTTTCTATAGCTGTAAAGATTCACCAAAAGGAAGTTAAATTAAAAAAATGAAACACAGTCAGTTGTACATAAAACAGTACAAAAGAAAAACTGCAACTGGAATCTGGAAGGTACCCATTTGTCTATGAAGTTTCTCACTGAACATGCTGACCAGGCTCAAAACTGCTTAGTTTGAGGCGACAAGTTCAAAGCCCACCGTATAATAGCCATAGGCAACATAACCACTAGCCAAGACAAATATATTCCATCTTCATGATCTTTTTTTAAACATAAAATGCAGATTATTCTTTCTAATGTGTACAAGTGCCCTGGAGTGTACAGTGGTACCAGTGAAAAACTCAAGCTCAAAACAGGTTTTTGGTTTCTTTTAAGCAATGCACCACACATGCCACCTGCCATTCAAGCAAAGCAACATACTGAAAAAACTGTTTTGTTCCACATCAACCTCATCACAAGTTCTAGTCTGCAATGCACAGTGCTTCTCAATACAATAATTCAAAGCATTCCTGGACACCAGACTGCATGCTATTATCTGGTATTTATTTTATCCTTACAGTGGTTACATTACATACGTCAATAGACTGCTACCAAGACATTCCACAAGGTAAAAAAAGATATTGGACAGCAGTTTTGCAAAATTAAGTTTTAGAATTTCATAAAGCTTCAGAATTTCTTGTTTGTAAGTCTTAGGGCTGAGTTCAGACAATTAAGCCTGTTTAGCATCTTAGGGCTCATTTTTCGTAAACATTGTTCCACATAAAGGTCTTTCCAGTTTAAAGGTTTTTCCATAAATTCCCATATAGATACACACACTTCACACACTCAAGATCCAGTTTTACATAGCTCCATGGTTTAGTTCACTTCGTTATTGCTCCCTTAAAGTTCAGCGTGACTCCTACAGCATCCTGGCCTGTATCAGAAATCGTGTGGCCAGCAGGAGTAGGGAGGTGATCGTGCCCCTGTACTCGGCCCTGGTGAGGCCGCACCTCGAATACTGTGTTCAGTTTTGGGCCCCTCACTCCAAGAAGGACACTGAGGTGCTGGAGCGTGTCCAGAGAAGGGCAACGAAGCTGGTGAAGGGTCTAGAGAACAAGTCTTCTGAGGAGCGGCTGAGGGAACTTGCGTTGTTTAGTCTGGAGAAGAGGAGGCTGAGGGGAGACCTCATCGCGCTCTACAACTACCTGAAAGGAGGTTGTAGTGAGGTAAGCGTTGATCTCTTTTCCCAAGTAACTAGCAATAGGACGAGAGGAAATGGCCTCAAGTTGCACCAGGGGAGGTTTAGATGGGACATTAGGAAAAATTTCACTCTTTCAGTAAAGAGTGGTCAGGCCTTGGAACAGGCTGCCCAGGGAAGTGGTTGAGTCACCATCCCTGGAAGTATTTAAAAGACGGGTAGATGAGGTGCTTAGGGACATGGTTTAGTGGGCATGGTAGTGTTGAGTTGATGGTTGGACGCGATGATCTTAGAGGTCTTTTCCAGCCTTAATGACTCTATGATTCTATGATTCTACTGATGAGAGCAAAATAATCTGAGAAATATTTTTCTGTACCCACAGGTTTGCTCCCATATTTCAAACCATAAGCAAGCAGTCAGCTTTTTGAGATCTAGATATCCATAATTCTCCAGTTTTAATGTCAGGTTCCTTTTTGTAAGTCAAGCACCAGAAATCCTAATTTCTTTAAGCAGAAGAAATTTAAATCACACATTTAGAAGACTAAAAGAGAATTTAGAGTGAAAGACAGACCCTGAAAAGGAAGGACTACGGTACTGGGATAAATGAGATGAGTGAAGATGCAGTTTAATAAGAAATAGGAAAAAATGCTTAATCCAGCAACAACAAAAGAAAAAAATTCTATACAAGCAGTAATACCTTAGATCAGGAGTTTCTGTTATTACCTGTAGTTCGCATGGCCCACACAACTGAGTATACTGTTAACATACTGATGCATGTGCTGCTGTACAGACTTTAAAATCTAAGTTATAAACAATAAATCAAGTTCATGAATAAATGAAATAACAATAACTCATGACTCAGCAGTTTCTACCAAGTAAGATTGGCACCTAGAATTAGTGTTTCAACCTAGATTTTTACTTTGCCTTTCACAAAAGTTTTTTGAGCAGTAAGTGAATTGAGGGAATACACAAGTTAAATAAATTACTGGTCTTTAATGAATCCTGTATTTTGTAGTTCTACTTTGAATAATTTCATCCCACTCATTGGAGTTTCTGTTAGAACTATGCTTTCTCTACCAAAAGTCTGACCATTCCTTACCACCTGTGCCTAAGAATATCAAACATTACTAATTTTCATGAGGGCAATAATGGGAAATATGTCCTTTATCATACTTCAGAAAGAGGCTTCAGCCACTCTTTACATCTAACAAGTTGTAACAGATGCTTTCAAAGGAGTCAATTTGCTGTACTTAAGTTTCCTACAAGGAGATTTTATGAACTGGACTGCACTGAAATGAATTTTTCAAGACTGTAATACATAGTTCTGTTTAAAAAAATGCTATGAATTCACACGTAAGTGAATGTGAAAAAGGATGCAGGGCAAATCTGGAATACACAGACTAATATCACAGAACACAACAGCTTCCAGTTCAACAATCACTATGAAGTGTTTTCTATCTTTGAGACAGAGCCACACAAGGAGTCCAGAAAACATATTCCTATTTTAAAACATATACGTGGTTCTCCAATATTTCCGCATTTTCAGGTGACCTCACACTTAATTTTGTCTGAAGTAGCCATACCTATCCAGAACACACAGCCATAATGGAACAAGAGTGAGACAGGCATGATACCCTTTCTCCCTGGAGCTGAAACCTGAGGTAGGCACAGATGAATTAGAGAATCCATGACTATAGATAGCAAAGAACTACAGCTACTACAGAATAAAAACAACCAGAAAAACTCCACCACATTTTCTTTCAATGTGTGTTGGCAGAGACTTCACCGCAGCTAGCTAGCAGGCAGCGTTTCCCCTGGGACAACATGAGAAGGGAAATTTCAGTTGCATCAACTGAACTGCTCTCCCAAACCTGGCATGAAGTTCAAGGTGAAGCACTGAAAAAACAGCGATGAGATATTCCATATTATTACCATTCAGTTTCCCAACTGAGCTACAAAAATTTGTGTTTCTCAAGCAAAGGCAGAGAGCTCAGAAGTGTTAGTGGTGTAAGCAACAGAAAATATACTGGAGAATCTCTTCTAACATTGCAATACCTTGGGCTGTAAAGTCCCTTGGTAGTGGCCAGAAATAAATAGATGAGGCTCCAACATTATATAATTCTTTCAATTTAACAAAACTGAGGCACAGTTGCAATTAATATATGTATAACTTCTTTTTCTTCTGTTACTGAATGCACCTTTAGGAAGAGATTGGGCAAACTGACAAACTGGCACAGGTAAATTTTTGAGCTCTTCATGATGAATGCAAGCAAGTCCACATACTACCTAAAGTACACAAAGTATTTTAAATATTTCAGCTTAAAGCTCCCAGAGTTCAGTCTTCTAAACAGAATCATAGAATCATTAAGGTTGGAAAAGACCTCTAAGATCATCAAGTCCAACCACCAACCCAACACCACCATGCCCACTAAACCGTGTCCCTAAGCGCCTCATCTACATGTCTTTTAAATACTTCCAGGGTTGGTGACTCAACCACTTCCCTGGGCAGCCTGTTCCAAGGCCTGACCACTCTTTCAGTAAAGAAGTTTTTCCTAATGTCCAGTCTAAACCTCCCTTGGTGCAACTTGAGGCCATTTCCTCTCGTCCTATCGCTAGTTACTTGGGAGAAGACACCAACACCCACCTCACTACAACCTCCTTTCAGGTAGTTGTAGAGCGCGATGAGGTCCCCCCTCAGCCTCCTCTTCTCCAGGCTAAACAGCCCCAGTTCCCTCAGCTGCTCCTCATAAGACTTGTGCTCCAGACCCTTCACCAGCTTCGTTGCCCTTCTCTGGACACGATTCCAGCACACCTCAATGTCCTTCTTGGAGTGAGGGGCCCAAAACTGAACACAATATTCGAGGTGCGGCCTCACCAGGGCCGAGTACAGGGGCACAATCACCCCTCTACTCCTGCTGGCCACACTAGTTCTGATACAGGCCAGGATGCCATTGGCCTTCTTGGCCACCTGGGCACACTGCTGGCTCATGGTCAGCCGGCTGTCAACCAGCACCCCCAGGTCCTTTTCCTCTGGGCAGCTTTCCAGCCACTCTTCCCCAAGCCTGTAACGCTGCATGGGGTTGTTGTGGCCGAAGTGCAGGACCCGGCACTTGGCCTTGTTGAACCTCATACAGTTGGCCTCGGCCCATCGATCCAGCCTGTCCAGGTCCCTCTGCAGAGCCTTCCTACCCTCGAGCAGAACAACACTCCTGCCCAGCTTGGTGTCATCTGCAAACTTACTGAGGGAGCACCCAATCCCCTCATCTAGATAATTGATAAAGATATTGAACAAGACCGACCCCAAAACTGAGTCCTTGGGGAACACCGCTCGTGACCGGCCGCCAACTGGATTTAAACACAGTAAAGACTAGAAAAGCACCTTCAAAATGAAGTGATGGAAGAAGTATACAGAAGGATCAATTTAAGGACAACAAAGGAAAATCTTTGACAGATGAAGAGGTGAAAATACTCTTTAAAGGAAGCTCAGTACCAATAGGGAGATAAAAAGTAGGTACAGACAAGCAATAGGTTGCACTGTGAAGCAGACAACAGTAAGGTAAGCAAAAAAAATTGGCTTGATTTGAGTTACTGGTTCTAGAGAACAGGCTAGCTTTGTAGAAATGGGTGCATATCTGGGTTTCACCTGCCTTCTGCATGCAGCCAGAGGATATGTAGAGGATGACAGAGTTAAACTGCAGGGAGAGCACATTACACTCCTAGCAACGCATATCCTAACCCACTGAAGTCTGGCCATGCCACCAATGCATTCCGGTGTCTCTCAAGTTTTCATGCCACAATAACTGCGATCCAGTATCAATCATGCACAGGGGAGCAAGGGAGAAAAAAAAAAATCTTAATTACACTGTCTGCAATGTAATCATCTGCAATTGCTATAATTCACAAGCAGGTCTGTATTTGTTTCCCAGACTTGTTACAACCTTCACTGTAACTTGCTTCTGATCCCATTGTAATCAGCTACATACAGCCAGAGAAGCTATATGAGACTGCACAGCCTCTCTGGGCAACTGAATTGTTCCAGTGCTTGACAGTCCTCACAGGGAAGAAGTTTTTCTCTTATATCCAGTAATAACCTCATTTCAATTTATGCTTGTAGTCTCACCACAGCAATGAGCCTGGCTTGAGCTTTTTGATAACCACCTCACAGGTACAGGAAGGCTGCTATTTTGTCCCCCACAAGTTGTCTTCCAGCGGGTTTTAGTTCAAGTAGATGCAATTCTAGCCATAAGCCCCCTAAATGACAGAAGCCCTCAAAGATAACTTAAGAACTGATCGAAGTTAAGAGCTGTACCAAGTAAATTATAAATCAGCTGTACTCTTTAATTAGAAACAGCCTATCCCATTGGGTGCATAGAGACTGAGAACCTTCCAAAACTCTAAATACAAGGTACAGGTGCATTTTATTCTACCACCATTGCTTCAGGAAGAAGGATAGGCAGCTTTCAACTGACACAATGATAGCAGAAGTCATTATTTTTCATTCCTCCTTCGAAGTTAGCTGAGAGAAGTAAATACACTATCTGTGCATAGTCACACACAGTACTGTATAGCTTAGAAATTGTACTCTTCAAAGGAGCGCATCCACACCTACTGTTTGTCAGCAGAAGACATTATCACACCCATTTAAAAATACCATGTAATATCTTTTCACTGAAGTTCTTTTGCAAAATATGCATAAACTTTAAAAGCACGCAAACATTTTTTCATTAAATTTCAATTTTAAATGAAAGGACAAGTCAGTGAACAAACTGCTGAGTGTTCATGCAACAGCACTTTCTACTTACAATGAGTGAGCCCACCAGGCTCCTCAAGTAGTTCCAACAGGTTACAGGGATATGCATCTGCTGGAAAGGTCTAATATCAGTTCAGTTATGAGCTCAGGAAATACAGAATCAACCTACAAAATTATCCAAGTATCTTAAAACAGAAAGCTAGAGCACAGCACCCAAATCATGTCCATGGACTGGTTTAACCATTAAGTCCTACAAACCTGACTCTACATATATAGGGTCAGAATCATAGACGTAAGAGTAAGTGATGCCTATTTCCTCAGAGAAATTTATATAGAGCTTGATTTAGGTGTACGTCTACAAGGAAGGCAAGCCTTTTTACGTCTCTACAAAAAACGTGTTGCTATATCTGCCAGAGGCAGAGAACATCTGTGCCTCCGTGTCCAAAGCCACAATCTACTGAACTTCAACACATCTGGCAACTGCTGTCTGTGAATGTGACTTGCCTGAGCATGTCATCAAGTGAAAAGAAGGCCCAAGAACTAAGAGCTAAGCAAAAGATTGTGCCAGTTTTTCCATTAAGAATTCTCTGCAAAGATCTTCTCGTCTCTGGTCAAACTACTCATAATCTCATTAAACCTAGCAATATCAAGTTTACTGACCACATGAATAAAAATTGGAATCTGAGAAGTTCAGGGCTGATCTTACAGCATTTGGATGCCTACGTCAAAATTTTACCCAGGTCAAGAACCACTTAATCAGGGCTCCATTTTCCAGGCTAAATAGTGACTAGCTAAGAAAGATATCTAAGTTAGTTTCAATTTAATATCAAATACCAACTAGGTATTTGTTTCAGGGAAAAAAAATTCTGAAAGAAAGACATAGATACTACTGCAAACTCAGTTTCTTCCTTGTGTAGGAAGTGGTGAAAGTTACTTTGCAAACCATAGTACTACATTGTACTAATGTACACTATTTGAACCCTATTTTCTGTCCTTGATTTTCTTCTCACACAGGGTTGATGTCAAGTCCAAAATTACCACATTCCTCCCCTACCCCAATCAATTCTCCATACATTATGCAGAACACTATTTTGCACAGAGAATCAGGAGTCTATACTCAATTTGCTTCTTTTAAGGTTTTCCAATATAAGCAGAGCTAGAGTAAGCTCTTTGTTTAGTTGGGTTTTGGCTTTTTTTTTCCCCCCCACTAAGAAGAAAAGAGAGAAACTAAGGCTGTTGTTTTCTAGAAGCTTCTGTATTCCTTACTGTTTCAACAGAAAGGATATTTCTATAAATAGCTGCTCATTACTCTTATTAATTCTGCCTATGGCACTAAAAAAAAAGTGGAAAAACAAAGCAAAAGCCAGGAAACTACAGGGTGGACAGCCTCACCTCGATGCCTGGGAAGGTAACAGAGCAAAACAGAAGCTATTTCTAGACACAGTAAGGACAAGATGATGACTGGGAGTAGTCAGCATGGATTTACAACTGGGAAAATCATGCCTGACCAGCCTGATGAATAAGGAACTTGGCAGATGAGGGGAAGGAAGTGGATGTTGTTTATCTTTACTTCAGTAAAGCTTCTCACACTGTCTCTCGTAACAGTTGTCCTCATAGACAAACTGATGAAGTACAGGCTACAAAAGCAGACGGTGAGGTGGACTGAAAATTGTCTGAAGCGCCAAGTTCAAAGGGCTGTGATTAGTGGCACAAAGTCCAGCTGGAGAACAGTCACTAGTGGTGTACCTCAGGGGTCAGTACTGGAGCCAATACTGTTCAACATCTTCATCCACAACCTGGACAATGGGACAGAGTACACCCTCAGCATGTTTGCAGATAGTACAAAACTGGAAGGAATGACTGATGCACCAGGTGTGTGCACTGCCAGTCAGAGGAACCTGGACAGGCTGGAGAATTGGTCAGAAGGAACCTCATGAAGCTCAACAAAAGGGAAGTGCAAAATCCTGCACCAGCATGCACCAGCACACACTGGAGAATAACCAGTCAAAGGGAAGTGCAAAATCCTGCACCAGCACACACTGGAGAATAACCAGTTGGAAATCAGCTTGACAGCAAAAAACCTGGGGTCCTGGTGAACAAGAAATTAAACTGGAGCCAGCAATGTGCCCTTGCAGCAAAGGCCAACAGCATCCTGGGCTGTATTAGGAAGAGTGTTGCCAGCAGGTCAAGGCAGGTGATCCTTCCCCTCTACTCAGCACTGGTGAGACACCTGGAGAGCTGTGCCCAGTGCTGGACTCCCCACTACATGAGAGACATGGACATACTGGAGCAAGTCCAGAGAAGGACCATGAAGATGGTTAAGCAGACAGATTTAAGCACCTGTCACAGCAGGAGAGGTTGAGAGTGCTGGGACTGTTTAGCCTGGGGAGGAAAAGGCTCAGAGAGATCTCAATGTGTATAAATACATCATGTGTATAAATAAGTGATGTACTTCCTTCCCAAGTAAGGAAGACTGAGCCAGACTCTTCTCAGGAGTGCACAGTGAAAGACAAGAGGCAATAGGCACAAATCAAAATACAGGAAATTACAGTTAAACGTAAGAAAAGTCTTTGACTGTGGGGATGGTCAAATACTGGAACAGGTTGCCCAGAGAGGCTGTAGATTCTCCATCGTTGGAGACATTCAACACCCGTCTGGAAACAGCCCTCAGCCACCTGCTCTGATCGACCCTGCATTAATCAGTGGCGTGGGACTAGACAATCTACAGAGGCTCCTTCAAACCTCTACAATCCTGTGAGGCTAATTCATTGGATTTTATTCTATACAGTATACCACAAAGAAGGAAACAGAAGTTATAAAACCTCCATAAAGTAATATAGGATCAAGTATCAGATAAAGCAAGGATGATCTTTGACAACACCTGGGATTACTTCCAAGAAAAAAAAAAGGTAAAGAAAGAGGGGAGGGGAAGTTGATCTATTAGATGGAATTTAGCTAGAGTTTGGACAGATTGTTTAGAAAGGCAAGAAGGGCCTGCAGATAGTCTAGATAGGCTTGTAACTGTCTTTCTGGCACCGAGTTACCACAGTAAGTCTTCACTCAAGTATTTTTCTGTAGCACCTGTACAGGCATCCTGCCAAACTAAAGTCAGAAAGGCTGGTGTGTCTTAAAAAAATTAAGGAAGACTTTGCCACATTGTATTTCATTATCGGTCTAGACTATTATTAAAGACAAGCCAGCACAATGCACTACATACTATGAAGGAAAATAAAACATTTCTTGTGATGAAGTTTCAACCAGACTCTTCAGAGTAAATGAAGTAATGTAACAGTATGAGTCACTGAAGTGGCAGCCATGCAGCCAGATCCCTCATACATTTTGGAGTTCAACTGTAAAATCCAGATAGAACTGTGGCTCTGCAGTTAAAATAGGGAGCATCTTAGATGCTTTTTGAAATATGCTATATTAAAATGTAATGACAACTCAATTTTCACCTGTGGCAATCTAACATTAAATCTGTTCTTTTAAAAAAATATTGAACTGGCTCTGCAACAGATAAATGTGATTCTTACAGAGTAAAACTAAAATGTATAGTTTTAAGTTTACTATCAGTGCTCTATAGCATCAATTTAAAATAGCTTCTGAACACAAAACACTATTTGAAACAAAAACATTGACAACAGTTCTGTAGAATCAGATTTGGTTTCAACATTTTGCAACAGTGCAAATTACCCATTTCAGAGGAAGCAAGAAAGAAGAGCATCCAGCAAACAATGTCACAAAGGATGAGCACAAAACAGATGTGGGAAAAATAAACAGCCTTCCTGCCCTGGAATTTGTAAAAAGGTCTGCAAAGAGCAAACAGGACTTCTCACTGCAATTTGACTTCTAGACCTGTAAAAGGAGTCCCATGAGAAAAGACACTCAGATGAATAAAATATACTAAAAATAATAGCGAACATTTACAAGGCTTTTAAAAGAAGTACATCACTCTTGGACTTAAAGTTTTATCAAACACTTTGTAGCATTCTGCAATCAAAATGTAGCTATAATCTGATTTTTAAAATTCCATTAGAACACTGCATCTTTTTAAATACTGTCTTCAAAGACAGCCTTTGTCTATTTCTGATTTAACAGACATTTTTAGAGAAGATATTTGAAGTTGCTTTGACAAAAGTCTGCTAAAACAGAATAATTACTGTAGTATTTTTTTTTTTAAACTATAAATACAGGTGCCCCAGTACAATTCATGTAAGATGGTCTCACATTCCTTTGGTAAGTGATTAGCACCGCAGGCTTCGTGGTCTCCTCCTTGTTCTAAGATGAGGAATGCACTATGCATTGCCCTTAAACTATGTAGGATTAGCTAAGAGAAGGATTTTTCACATCCGTGATTAACAAGGAATAACTGTTCACCCCCTTCAGGGCTGTTCAAAAACATATTCTCTACCTGAACTCATTATTCTTCCGCTACCTATCACACATGCGTGAAGGTATTAACTCTACAAATGCTCATATATTCAGCCTGAAGCCAGACAGGTGATTAAGTATCAGTGCTTTAAGGGGGAGAAAATCAAAACATCAAGCAGCCTTAAAAAACAAGCACGTGCATTAGCACCTCAGGTTGTAGGCAGTCCAACCTAGACCTTCCTGGCTGCAGTACTCACAAACTTTTCAGAGGGTACCCAAACTGAAAAATTAATTCTCAGGCTTCAGTAATGAACTTGCACACCAAAATGAAGACCAGGATTCAATGAGAAAAGAAATTGGAGACTAACTTCTAGCTAAAGAGCTACGAACGCATTCTAAAAGCTCAGTACAACTTCTATACTATATAATACAAGGTCTTATCACCAAAAAAGCCGCTTTCATTGAGACTATGTATAGTCAAGCACAACAAGATGAAATATCGTTCATTTATTGGCTGTTCTTTTAGCTATGATAGTGATACAAATGATTCCTGGAACAGTAGCGGTGACTCCACTGCTAACACAGCATTTTTCTCCAGGGGTCCTAAAATTCCACATTAGCCTTTAAACTTCACATCTAAGCCTCTATAAATTGGAGGAGGAAAAAAAAAAAAGAGATTTTGCTTCAGTTAAAACTGCAAAACTGCACCATAAAAATAGACAACATTTGGCATTTTTTCCAGAAGTCCCTGCTCCTGAACTTTGATCCTGTGGCTCTGTAGAATTGAAATCTGGGATTTTTAACACTTCTTTTCTGCAACTGAAAGGGTTATATTCTATCAGAGATTCAAAGAAAAAGTTGAGACCAAAACTAATTATTCTGGGATTAATTTATTAATGCAGCTCACGTTTAAGGAATCATAGAAAATGCTGCTATTCCTCTTATAAAAGTTACTATTTTCCTACTTGGAATTTACATTTTATGGATAGAGCTAGTCAAATAATTGGAATAAAATTGCAATCTCATACATACATCAGTACATAATAAAAAGTTAACACATACGTTTATTTTAATCTCTGGAAAGCATGTTTTAGCCCATCAGTGATACAGTAAACCTGCACCCTAAGAAAGAACATACACATAATATAGTATGGCCCTTTCCTAGATGAGACAAAACGAGCAGTACTAGTTTATCTAGTCTATTTTGAAACAGCTGTTAATTCCCTCGATAATTGCCCAGGCCTGGTGGGCAGTATTGCCCAAGACAAGCTGTATTTGTTTTTATCCTAGATGGAACATTTTGTATCTTAGTCCATCCTGCTATGCATGCCTTTGTAAGATGAGATGCTCTGTAAAACACCATACATTCAGAGATTATGGTAACTCAAAAGTGAGTTTTGGTTTTATAATTTCCAAACCTGCTAATACAGCTTAATAGTTTACCACATTTATCAGACTAGGTTAGAGCCCAAACAGATAACTCTAACCATGTAATACGTGAAATACAGCTAAAAACCACTTTATTATACTGAATCCCATTTAATATGTTTGACGAGATTGACTTCTATGTATTGAGGTTATAATTAAGTCCTTGCTGCAGAAGCTGCAAACATAGCAGTTTCCAGAAAAGAAATTAAAGTAGCACTTCAGTTTGTTTACTAAGTAGAAAAAACTTTTCCTTGAAACTATGTAGTTGAAATATACTTTTCCTTCTGTGCTGTGACACATCTATGAGTTGTTCATCCACAGCATGAACAAAACTTTAATAATTTTCAGTACTACTCAGTCAAATACTCATAAGTACACTCCTAAGTAAATGCTCTCTTCATCTTAAGTTTTAACGACTTGTTTTAATGTACTTGTGGAGATGGAGCCCCAATAAACAGCAAGTACAGGCAATTCCTCAGTTTGTTATTTTAGAATTGTGTTGTTAAAATTTAGAAAAGTGCATGAACTGTAACAAAACATTTAATTCTTGAAATATTTCTTTCTTCATCATTCAGTACTACATTGTAAGAAGCGTGAAAATACAACATAGATAGCTTTCAGTTTAAAAGCTATTTCAAGTATCAACTTGAAGTTCAACCCTTACAGCATTCTTTTCTTGAACTCAGGATTTCAGCTTACTCGCACCATGTAGCTCAGGGGGGCTGGTTTTTGGGGAGGTAAGGGCGGGTAAATATTTAGCTCAGGTACTAACTCAGAAGTTGCAGTTGTTCTAAAGCCCATGAGAGTAATATTTTACCTCCACACCAATTTTCAGCAGAAATAGGTTTCGTGGGGCTTGGGGGTTTTCTTGTTTGTGGGTTTTTTTGTTAGTTTGTTTTTTTAAGTCTACACAGATAGCTCTTTAGAACTATTAAGATAATAAATAGACATTTCAGTAATAAATTCTTTTAGTTTAAGTATCAAAAGTCTAGGGGCTTGGCCTTGAAACTTTTTAGGCCACACAAGTAACCTTTCTCACAGGAGTAATCGGTGGGAGTACTCATGCAAACCAAGTTATTCACATGGTAAATGTCTGCAGAATCAGACTCCAAATTAGCATTTTAGGGACATACTGCTGCCTCAATGGATTATTCACAAACACAGGATGAAAAATGTGGGTAGTTTTCAAATGATTGCTGTAAACTCTTCCTATCCTGACATCTTTTGGATGTTTAGCATAGTCTTAGAATGATCATAGCTGGCATCTCAACTAGTGGACATCATAGAAAAATTATTAGGAAAAATTATGATTAAAACCAATGTTCCTATCAGCCAAAAACCCTTTTTTCCTAAATGAAAAGGTAACTGTTCTGCTACGTAAACAAGTGAAGAGTATATTTAGCCCTCAAAACCTGACTACATTGCATTTCTGGAGTACAAAGAACTGCAAGGAAATTTTAGACTTAAGTAGCTTATAATAGAACTGGTTCAACAGTCTACAGCAGCTGTCTTCAACCAAATTTTATACTTCCCTCCAGATGACAATAGCTTGTAAAAACACTGGGATACTTTGAGCAGTAGCTACAACACCACAGAAGAAGGTGGTCTTGGGGATAACAATATACGACACTTTTTGAAAGTCACTTTTAAAGCTGTGTCTAATAACAGCGTTAGTTTTCAGAAAGTGGAGATTTTCAGTTTAGCTTCATCTTGTTTTCTTAAGAGACTATTTCAAACTACTATAAACATCACACCCAAGACGACAGCTTTATAAAGAAAGAAGAACCAAGTGTTTAATTTCACATTCTTGTAAGGAATCGTTTCAAAAGGTTTTGTCTCCCATAATAAGCAGTAGTCTCTGGAAATTCTTAAATGTTGTGGAAATTCTCCATGCCTTGACTCTTTGTGCCTTCCTGCCATGAAGCACACTGAAACCCACCACTGATACATTACTGTGGTCTATGTAAGAGAGGTTTAGACAATATAACAGGTCACATCCCAATCCTTTATTCATGGGACCTGCCATGTACTGAATGGCCATATACTTTTTAGAGGCCCTTTGTCACAGGAACATGGGCTCATAATACAGACTACTAGTTGATATAGAAAGTCTTGCAGATGTTAAATACAGGACAGCCAAGATCGTAATTAATCCAAGAGTTTTTGACACTGCTTCAGGATGTACAAAAAGGTACAAGCTGTCCCATTGACTGAAAAACAAGCTGTACGTATTGAAGTTCAAAGAGGGTTGTTTCAGCAGACAGAGCATCTACACAACACAACAGACCATGTGATCCAGCCATTCAAGATACAGGCTGTAAAGAAAGCCATATTCATGGCTTATTAGATCAGGCAGTGTTGTACCAAAATGGACGGGAGTTAGTACCCCCTTAAGAGCTGAGCCCTCAGACAAGACTGCCGGAGACTGTAACTGAGCGAGCACTGAGGTGTAAACCCATTTATTTGACCAAAGACTTCTTAGATGTATCCAACTAAAAGGCTAATAGCAAAGTCAGCTTCGCCAGGGTCTTCCCAGCAACTAAAGTTTCCACAAACCTAAAGCCTAGCTGATTAAGTTGTTAGTTTCCATCTTGTTTTCCCTCCCAGTTCTTATGTAGTAGGCACTACTGTACAATCATTTATTGCTAACTGAACATTTTTACTTTAAAATTACAGCAGGGCTGCTGTAGTAACAATCACTTGTTACAGCAGTATTTATTGTGGTTTTGGTTTTCATTGCACTTCTACAATTACACTGGTGTGACACAAATTCCTGTTATGGAGCATACTAGGTCTAAATAGCTTTGTGTACACACTGCTACGTGTTTCTAGTGTACTAGAAATTTGTTGTTGCTTAACTAAACTATAGGAGAAACATTTCTATCCACCTGAGACAGGTATACATAGATTTAATCAAATCATAACTTAAGTAGTTTCCTTCTGAAGAGAAGGTTGAGAGTTTCTTCTCTCAGAGATTAATTTTGCAAAGTGCTTTAGGTCTTCAGTTCCCACTTCCCTTAGAGGTAGTTGAGGATATCCAGTGTTTTGCATGATCAGATCTACAAATGAGTATTCACGACAAGTAAATCACTGATCAACCAAACAGCTCCTTGGAAATCAGGGTAACCAGTCTAAAAAGAAATGATTTTGTAACTGAAATTCCAGTTCAAAAAACAAAAAACAAACAAACAAAAACAAAACAAAAACACAAAAGCACCCCTTTTAGAGAGATGATTTTTTTTTCCCCCAAAGGGAAACTACTGTGAAAGTCTGTTCTTCACATTAAAGAGAGTACTGAACTACAAGAAACACCTTTTAAAATTCAGCCTGTATGCGTTAGCACAAGACATCCCAACATAAGAAATATTACATGTAAACAATCTTATAAACCAAATTGAGTTCACTCAAGTTGCAGTAAGGTTCACTAATACCTTCCCTTGGCACGTAAAAGGACTACATCAGGTAGTAGCTTGGCACATTACGTTTACAGTGGAAATGTGGCATCCTACACTTACACATTGAAAAAAACTAAAAAGCTTTAAAGTGATTGCTATTTAATGTATAAAAGAAAATACTTGAAGGAAGTATCCACAAGATTCCCGAGAAATCATTCTGAATTTCAGAATCCCAAGGAGATGAATTGGCTGTCAGATAATAATGCGCCTTCATCAGATGGACTTGGCAGTTGTAAACAAGAGGAATTTTCTCAGCTTTTCCTCACAAATATGAAATATTTGCTCTTAGCCAACAGCTGGGGTGGTTTAAAGACATCCTGCATATATATTCAAATTACAAGTCACCCACACACCTAACACTGACTGAGTTCCAGCACATTAAAGAAACTCTGACAAGTACTGGAACAGATGCAAAATAATTCTGAAGACAAAACAGAATCTAACTTTGTAGGTCTAAATGACTAAACTTTCAAATGTCATAGTTTGCCTGCTGAAGAGGCAACAAAAATAACCACAAAAGTAGCCACAATTATCAGAATTTCTCTTCAGAATTTGTATCTTACTTAACTGGAAAATATCTACTGTTTTCCAAAGATTTTACAGATTTACCAAGACAAAAACAAAAAGCCCCAAAAAAATGAAATGGCAAAACGTGAACACTATAGACAAGCAAGTTTTAACTAGTAAAGTTGTTCTTTTTTAGTATTACAATTCTATACTTCAGAAGTCCAATGATTAAATGCCTCAAAATTATGACATAAATTAAAATAATTTTTGAAAGATTGTTAACAAATCACATAGCAGGATCTTGCTTCAAGATAATCAAGAAATAAACTTGACTATATACTGTTTTAAAACTTAGCAAGTAATTGGTATCTCAGTGTCAAACTACATTCACAGTGAAAGCATGGATCTTTTAATATTTATTAATGTTTCATGTATGTGTACTTACTTTTGCAATATGAAGTACACCGCTGTTTAATTTTTTAGCTAGACCCTATAAACCAAATTTAGGAATGTGTATATATTATTCCAATATACCCCTCAGCAGGAGAAGCTGAATATAACCCGTATACTTCATACAAAGTTTAAAACACATTGTAAAAAAGCATTAAGTCTGTTTTAATACAACTTTGAAAAAAAATCTGACTATGCATTTCTAAGAGCAAACAATCTCATTAAAATTTATTCAAAAAAGGTTGCACCATATAATGACACTTTCAATTTTTAGGTCAAAAAGTTACTTTGGTTTATTTGAAAAAATGAGGTAATTATCTCAAGTACATGATATTTCAACTATTATAGAAATATCATAATTACACTGGTGGTTACTAAGTCTCTTGAATAGCTTTGTCTATACGACCAACCAAACCATAATGGTTTGTGGGTTTTTTGTTTTAAACACACAGCAGCTGTGGATACAGAGCACAACTATAATAAGACAAACAGAATGTTTAGGCTAATGCTGCTTTTCAATGGAATGAAGTAGAAATACTTTTATGAAGTTAAAGCAGCAGCAAATGAAAAACTAAACAAGACCTCAGAGGCATGCTTAAAGAAAAGGTGATATAATGAAAATGCAGCAACTAAGAAGCCTGATAACAAAGACACTACTCTAAATTTCTTCATGAACATACATTAATACAGTGGCGTTCATAGACTTTCCTAGGTCCAAATTGAAACTATATCCAACAATCAGCATCTTGCCTTTATCGAGTCGGATGTCGTAAGTTGAACAATACATTTCAGAAACTATTTTCATATGAAGAAATGCAGCAAAATAAGAAAGCACATACTGAAAATTAAGCAGCTATTATAAAAAGCTAAACCGGTTTGGGAATTACTCATTTTCTATATCCTACTGCAACCAAGCAGGTGTTCGCACTTCAACTTCACCAGAAAAGATCCTCTCATCCCCACAATTCTCAATCTTTTTTTTTTTAAAGTCCAAATCCAATTAATTTCTGAAAGCTAACAGTTCATATTTTTTCTAAGCCTTTGTAAAAGCTTTAAGCATACAAAAACTGGAGTAGAATTGAATTGCTGCTTTCATGCTATGTAACAAGACAACATTTTATAACTAGCAGTTACTTCCAATAAGACATTGTATAAAACATCCAACATCTCCAAGACCAACATCTAACACTACCTCCAAGAACAGGCTTTTTTAGCTGTATTCATGTTTGAAAAATTCCTTGTGTATTCAACGGAAAATATTGTATAGTATTCGAGCTATTTCCTACAAGACAATTGCAATTTACACTTCAAATCTGGACTGCTCATGAAAGCTTCCCCCTACCCGAATCCCATAAATACTGCTTGAGAATTTCTTACTTCTCTTATATCTCAATAAGGATAGATGTCCAAGTTTAAAAAAATAATAAAAAAAAAAAAATCAGAGGCCTGAGTACCTTAACACACAACTGATTTGATAAAAAAAAAAATCTCAGACATTTAGAATTAAAAATACTTACAGCCTCTCCAGTTCTTTTAAATCCTGGAATGCTCCTCTCTCGATAGTACTAATCTTGTTCTCCATGAGCTGACTGAAATATAGAAATTTTTATATATAAGTTTTAATACCTCTGAGATAACTTGTTGCATTAACAGTAGTCATTTAAAGGCGACCATGTATCCATTAGAACAGTACAACAGTTATTCTAGAGTGACATCCACTTTAACCCTCCGGATCCCTGTCATCAACGCTTTACATGGGCTCATATACCCAAAAGGAGAAAAATAATCCTTGGTAAAAGACATAAGAATAGATATTACATTTGCTGATTTACTTTAAGAGTCCCAAGTTAAAAAGTTACACACATGCATATATGCTGCATGCACATAGGCACATACATCATTGCTCTTTGGCAAGTTATAAGACTCCAGTTGAACAATACGAAGGCGGTATCAGTCTCACATGAGAATAACAAAACAAAAATACTGAACGGTGGTGTTGAGAAAAAACATCAGTTAAAGATTGGACAGAGATTATAATCGTAACAGTAGTTTTGTTTTGTAAAAAAAAATAAAAATTGCTACAATATGATATTCTGTTTCAGAGAGAAATGGAAAAGGATTTTATATGACTACTTGCTCAAATTAAATAGCCTTAACAAATAAGCTAAGTAAATTGTGCAGTATTTTAAACTTGGTATTAGTTAGATTGTCCCCCCAAAAAAACCAAAACCCCACAGAATTTCAAAAGCTTCATAATGCTTGAAACAAAAGCATTTACAAAAAACCCAAACCAAATCATTCCTTCCTCAAATTCACTGTTAAAAGTGTTTCCTTTTTGCACAGAAACTGTAGAAAAGCAATAATCATCACCTGGGATTTGCTTTTAAATTCAGTAGAGGAATAACTTCTTTTCTTAATGAATTCCCTTATGCTTCAGGTTGAGCGTACCCATTTTCAGTGTGAACTATAAGTTTCCTAACCTTAAACTGAAGTCACTCCAACAGTTATTCAACCAATTTTAGCAACTCTTACTTGTAAGCTACGTGCCAAATTAAACGCTCAAGTTATCTCATAACTTGGAGAGACTAAAAAATTTTAAACAAATTATACTTAAGGCAATTGCTAACTTATTCCTATCAGTGTATAATACATGGGGGAGGGACTGTAAGTTCAGATGTAGTAGCACAATAGTTAAAAAGTGATAACCCATCCAGCTTATAAACTGAAAGATAACTAGTTCAATGTTTTTTATAACAAACTGTAGCATCAGTCCTAAAAGGTATCAGTGATAGAAAGAGAAAACTTACAGAACTCGAAGATGCCTTAGACCAGCAAAGTCGGTCTTGGTGATTCTTGTGATGTTATTTCCATTAAGATCCCTAAGAAGAATAATTTATAAGCAGCAAAATTAAAACATTCAGAAGTTACTTTTAAATTATTTTGTTTGTTTTCATGGGCACAGCATTTTCAGAAATTAGGAGATGTAAATGAACCCAATGAACCATTCCTACAACTAACACTGTGTGAGTTCCTGATTTCCAAGTGACTGAACGAAAGTTTACCTTGAAAGCAGTAGTTTCAAACTTTGTAATAAGAGACCCTTACAAAGTCAGTTCTGCCTGCCATTATAAAGCTCACATTTGTCTTTAACAATATAGAAGAGTCAAAACCTGTCTCAACGTGGTTATAACTGCATTTAGAAAACCACTAAAGCTACTACATATATATATATGCTACAGTATTTGACTGTTACAAAAACTAAATAAGTGAAATCAAGCACCTTTCAGCTTTCATAGTATTGCTACAAAGGCAGAATAGGGCTTAACTTCCTATAGCAAACATTAGCTTTCAAACAAGCATAAGGTGGTTGGAGGGTATGTGATGGGAAACATGATTTTATGAAAACTAAACCCTTCACTTGCTGCACAAGAAGCTATACTGCCTGCAGAACGCAAAGCATGTTCCGAAGCAACAGAAAACTGTATTTAGGCCCTAGCATTTCTGTTCATACTTCAGCACTACTTTCTCTTCTGGAGTTGTATGTCCCTTTTTCATAACATTCTGGGGTGAAGATATAAACGTCCCTCAATTCCAATCACTACAAATAAAACCAGACTTTGCAATTCCTGAGGTAAGCCATTAGGAAGTGGTATTACATGGAAACTACCCTAACAATTACAGCTCATTCCCAACGTAGTTAGGAGAGAGGGAAAAAAAAAAAACAACAACTTTTTTTTGTGTGTGTTTATACCACATGTGGCCAAAACACCACTGTAAAGAAACCGCACAAGTCTCAGCAGAAATGTGTCCCTGATACTCTTCCTGAGTGAAATTCATCATCACTCATACGCCAACATTTAAATGACTTGGAGAGCAAGAAATAACGTGCTCACCTCTTCCACTCCTTAGACCCTCCTGAAAGGCAGCCTGATAGGATACATAACGGCCACATGCTTGCTCTCCCTCAAGATCAGAAAATACCCTAGCTGGAGGGTACACGAATGGTCGCAAAAAGCGGATGGGGGAGGAGGGATCACGGTTAAGGCACAATTCAGAGCCGTGTGAGTGGGAAAGAGGCTAAAACACTCCAGCATGCCCTCGCCCAAAGGCAGATGCGTGCTTGCGCCGGTGCAGAGCCCCGCCGGGCTCCGGCTTCACGCCGGGGCAGCGGGGG